>NC_034011.1:19283320-19583320 GCF_000346465.2 Prunus persica | reverse complement strand
GGGTGAGACAAAAACTTGCCAAAGGCAAGAAAATCAAAAGCCCAGCAAAAAACTTAGGGAATGGATTTAATAAGTTCCGATTCTTCTTCAACATTCTTTGTTAATTGCATTAGTAAACCAGTCACATTTTATGTTCATATACACACGAACGAATGTGACAACAAGTAATCTTCATATCTTTTGTTTGAATTTTACTAAAGATATTCGTGAGTACGGCCTCCGGCTGTGCATTGGTTGATACACATTCCGTCATTAACGTAAAAAGATATCTCATTATTTATAATAATTCTAACCATTTTCTCGATCTTTCCTTGTTATCTAAACTAGCACTAAGAGTATTTCCAGAGGGAGGAGCTAGTCTGGGCAAGAGGCCCTCAATCCCGTTTCCAACGGCCAAGGCTTGCTAGGGCAAGTGCTGAGCTCCACTAGCTTGAGCCCCCAAGGCAAAACTTATCTGCTTTGCTGCTTGGGTAAGATGACTTAATGCTGACATCATTATGACGTCAGCAGTCAATTTAAATGGATGAAAATACTCTAAAAACTAACCAACCATCTTTCTATATTTATCATAACCCTAAAACAAATTTGTCGATCTTTCCTTCTTATCTAAACCAGCACCGAGGGCTAGCCAACCCTAATTCTCAAGGTATAATTAGTCTTCACACCGACCCTAAAATGTAGTTTTCATCTTCACAAGATGATGAAAAACGTGGAATTAAAAGGTGAACATCCCCCCACATGTTACACTTGTTGCATGTGCTGTATGAGGAGCAAATACAAATGGGGTAGGGTTGTTGAGGGGTACTAATAATATTAGTAGGCCACCTCTTTTATAAGCATGCTGTTAGCTAAGGAGGCCCATGCTTGGGTCTATTGAAGCCTTAAGAGGCCCACTTGACAAAAGTTTCCAGCCTTTTTCATCTTTGGTCTTTATTTTCAAAACCCAACACCATTTGTTGTGATTTTGATTTCCAGAAACCAGTGAAATGTTTGAATGGTTTTACCAAGGTAGAAGAAGGAATGGAATATATTCTCTAACTAATGTGTGTAACAAATGCTCATGAATTGAAGAAATTATAGAATATAGACACATCTACTATTTTTGTTGTTATTAAAAATGGAAAATTCAAATAATTAGAATTAGAGTCATGCCTCCTCTCAATCCAAATCCAAATTGTAAAAATGTTAATTACTGACTTTTTGTATGGAGTGCTGAATTTCATGACATTAAATTGTTCAAGTATAACAGCGCGACTATACTCGTTAAATATATTCAAATATTTTAAGTGTATAGCCGGGCTGCTGTACTTTTAAAATATATTAATATTTAAATAGTATAGCCGCGTGGCTATACCCGTAAAATATATTCGAATACATTAACAGTATAGCCGCGTGACTACACTCGTTAGATATAATCAATAAAAATATAGCCGTACGGCTATACTTTCAAAATATATATTCGAATATATTTTACGGGTATAGCCACACGACTGTACTGGCAATATATATTAATATTGAAATAGCATATCCGCACGGAGATACCCTTTGAATATACGAATATTTTAAAAGTATAGCCGCTCGGCGATACTGCACAAAATAGTTTTTACTAGCCTTTTTTGATTGCTTTAATTAGTAATTATGCTTTAATTATTACTAGCCTCTCTGCATGCGCTTCCGCGCTTGCGAGAGGTTTTTTTAAAAAAATAAGTAAATTTATTTTAGAATTAAAAAAGATAATGGGTAGTTGTGTTCCATAAAAATAGGATCCATTATCTGCTTTTTCTTTTTCTTTTAATTTTTTTAAATATGAAAAAGTGTGAATTTACCATATTATCCTCATTTAATTAATAATTTGAATTCTTAATGTTTGCATTAACCAAGGGCATTTTCCAGTAATTTGAATGTTTCACAATTCTCTGCTTTTTGCTTTATATATATAGATAGATTTCAGTAGTGAATAATTAGTATTTAAATATTTTACTAATTTCATAAATTACTTAATAAATAGTAATTAGTTATTTTAAATTATTTTGTGGAATTTGTTTTTTTATTTTTTTAATACAAAATTAGTTTGTCGCAATTAAGTAATATCTTAGCCTTATTTAATTATATTAATCAATTTTTATATTTTAATTCTTCTTTATTTAATGAGTAATTAGTATTGAAGTATTTTAATTAATTCCATAAATTACTTAATAAATCATAATTAGTTATATTTACTTATCTTAAATAATTTTGTGGACATTAAAATTATTTTTAATTTCTGAATATATTTTAAAAACAGTCTCAATTATTAGAAAATGATTTTAGCATTACAAAAATTGATTTGAGCCTCCAAACCCTAAATCCAAGTCTCAAGCCTCGAACCCTAACCACAAATCGATTAGGATTGCTCAATCAGTAGCTTCGAAAGTTCGTTTTTGATGTAATTTCTTGTGACTTAAAAAAAAAATGTGTATATAAAATTATTCAAATTGATGTAGTAATCAACCAATGATTTTCTTACCTAAAAAACTCAACCAATGATTTGGTGTTGGCAATAAACAAAAAATCAACCAATGATTTATTAGGTGGTAAAAGAAAGAAGGCTAATGATTGAGAGGAAAAATCAATTGATTTTCAGAATGAAGTGAAAATCTTGGAAGTGGGGCATAAATGATCGGGATGATTAATGCAGTGAACATGACTGGAAATTACTATCTCAAGTCCCTCCAACTTGCGGACAAGACAGAAGCCAAGAAAAAAGATGTTCATGAACTACGTTGGCTGTAGGCAAGTTTTGCAAGAATGGGACCAATCTGCTGCGGCCGGCAACATCAATCTTCATCCACCTTCCAACATCAAGAAAAAGATATATAGTGGGGACTGAGGAGATATTAATAATAATAATCATTAATTTAAAAAAGAAAAAAGAAAAGAAAGCTGGCTTTTGCCACTAGCTTCAAATGGCCCTTGACATCTTTTATCTTCTGTTATCTGCTTATATGGTTAGATCTTCTTGTGGGGCCCATGATAATTGGGAAGCACTAGTCTTGTTTTTTTCGGTAACAAAAAGTTTAGGGGAAGGGAAGGCTATTCCCATCTCAAGATCAGGTATACCAAGGCCTCTTTGAGGTTACCAACTAAAAGGAATTGTCGACAGCGGAATTTGAATCTAAACCTTGATAGCAAAAAAAACAATCCTTACCAACTCAACCACCTTATGTTGACGGAAGCAATAGTCTTGAATTCATGATGATGATGCCTAGTTATTTTCATTTAAAATAAATATAAGGGGAATCTGCCCATTATAAAAAGGACCACCCCCAACCCTCATCCCAAAAGCCATTAAAAAAACAAAGAGATACAACTTGGGGAAGGTGAAAACATATCAATTTTAATAAGATATCAAAATAATATATGTATAATTAACCGTAACGTTATATGTACGATAGTTACTGATCACATTGTTAATTATAACTTACCGGCTCACATTAGTGAGTTTCACTTGTGTCTCGTCTTTATGCTAGATGTCATCAGTTAATGTGATTGATCAAATAGTTCTCCAAAGTGAGTTGGAATTTGGGAAAGATGAATATGAAACCCACCCCACTTGATAGAATATAATGATGATCTTATACATGTCGGAGAAAGCAGAAATCCTTCTTGCTGGAAAGGAAATGACATTTTGATCAAATAATTTTATTTATTAATTATTTATAATGATAGTGGGAGACCTATGTGAGTCATGCACGTGCACTTGTAAGTCATTATTATATTTGATCGTACCTCCTAATTATCTCCTCACTAACTAATCTCGGTACTTAAGCTAAAAGGCACGTTGGTTCCAAACTTGTTAATCTGAATAAAACATAATTAGACATTTTTGCTTCAAGACCAATTATTGAACTTGGTGAAACAATTGGAAACCAGAAAAGAAAAGCATCTACAGAAAAAGGGTAGGGAGGAGGAGACATAATCTTTGTGGCAGTTGTTGACTTGAAGATCAAAATGCTAGAAATACAGAAGCACAAGTTGTATACTTGACTCTGTGAGAAGCACAAAGCACACCATTTTAATCAGATTTTGGAAAGTTTCCATGTTCATAGGTTCCACCATTAAATAAAATGAAGGAGCGCTCCAAGTCAAATTATGCAATAAAGGATCAGCCCTGCAAGCCATGTGCTTGATCTTGGAGTTTTATGACTCGTGTAACATGGAGTTAGAGATAAAAAAAAGGGTACTCCAATATCGAGGACTTGCATGTCACGGAGATAGCATTGTTTTGCTATCCCCATCCAATCACGCTCAGCCAATTAGAATCCTTATTACGTGTGGCGGAACATGATTGGTTGGAAATAGCAAAATAGTATTATCCCCGTTATATACAAGTTTTTCTCCCCAATATCTGCAGAGCAGATAGTAGTTGGCTTTGCTTTTATTTTGATTCCAAGACACCACTACCTTTCAATTAATTGCAGCTTGACTTGTAAAGAACAAGATAAAGCTTGAGAAAGAGTGGTACAGCAAATTCCTTTTGATCTTCAAACCTTGAAAACAACAGGTCATAAATGGACTAATATTTCAGAACATGAACTGTAAAAGAGAAAAGCCTCAGTGATTCAACTTTTTCCTTTATTCATTTCCAGTTACTTACAGTGACAGATAAAACCATCACAGGCAAAAGCATAAGCATAAAGGTGCAAACAAAGAAACACTTCAGGAAACATCAATATCCATTAAAAAATTGAGGCATATTTTTATAAGAGAACATCAATGAGCAGAAAAATGCCTGTATTTTATACATGTTATTGGACATGAACTGAAATACTATTTTACTTTTTACCAGAGTCAAAAACTCAATTCAGGAAGCTGCGCAACTAGGCTTGGGATGTTTGAACTCTTGCAGTAGTTGTTCATTGGCATGTACGTAGGAGAAGTGACTCTTCGATCACCTCAACTACGCTGTAAGATCGTACGTCACGCTCACTGGTTGGGGAGGCATGCGAACCGTGCGAGCTAGAAATATATTCAACACAACAACTTTTGCCACCTTGAAATAATCTTGTTAAATAAGCCAGGGGACCATAGAGAGGAGATAAGCATGCATACTCACTGATTAACCTGTTAACATCAGAAAAAGGCTGTGTGTCCATTAAAATTAGTATGACAGGGACACTTATGGCATCAAGGATTTAACAAAAACAAAACAGTTTTTTACATGTCAAAATGACAATTATAGCTAAAGAGCATCAGCGTCAGGACTGTTGACAGCTAAAAGGAGAATTCAGTGTAAGCAAATAAAAGAAGACATAATGGCCTCTATTTTAGCAGATAATATGAGCCACAATTGTGCACAGCAAGATTATATGCGGCCAAACCCTCATAGCAGGGAAGAAGTTTGAGACCATTCACTTTATTGGGAGATTGAAACGAAGATAAGATAGGAAATATTCATAAGTTCACCCCAATTTGCTACATAGACCCTGATTTTGACAGCCATCAAACATAAGAATCCACAAACTACGGTTCACACGGTTTCTTTAACATAAGTTACTCCCTTTTGAGTTTGAAAAGTTAAGCATGCTTCTTGTAAACAATGATTATCTCAAAGACGGAGGAGCAGTCAGTTACTGGCCTATCAATATAACTTTCCACATACTTTGTTTGCAAATCTGAGTCTTAGAAATCAATAAAGTGACCTAAGGATAAGTGGTTGATGAAGTGACTTACACATCTTGCCACTTAAAGTATCATTAGCTGTACCTCCTCCACCTAAAGGTCCACTGTTGATGCCAGTTGGTGCTGTCATCTGATTCTGTTGCATAGGCTGGGAGCCAAATCTGAACATATTCATAGGCTGCAAGAAAATTTGGATATGATAAAATGAAAACAATACAGTTAGAAAAAAAAAATAAAGCATGTCTAACAAGACACGAATGGCGAATAATTTACTTGTGTACAAAACCACTATATTACTAAACATTTAATTCAAGACAAAGAACACAAACCTGAGACATAGTCTGCATATGATGGAAGCCCATAAGACGCGCATACTGCTCCTGAAAAGCGGGATTTTGCATCTGGTTATGATAATCAACTGGATTCAAGACCGGTGCTTGGCACATTACAGCCTGGTTTGTTGCTGGAGCCACATTAATGCACTGATCAACTAGAGGGACTCTGGGTAAATGCATCGGATTGTGCATTGAAGGCAAGGCTGGTGGTCCCATTCCCACTCCCATTCCCATTCCCATTCCCATTCGGGACATATAGTGCTGCATGCCTGGAAACATCATTGGTGCCATCCCGCTTCCCATCCACATTACCTGAAGCACCAAGGAAAGTTGTTATTAGTAGCTTGAGCTACAAACAATATAGGACCAGTTTGAGTTTTATGAGGTGCCATTGTACCTGAAGTTGCATCTGAAGAGACTTCAAGTATTCAATTGCCTCATCTAACATTGATGCTTTATCTGTCTGAAAAATAAGGACCAATTCAGTCAGAACAATATATGATTACATAAAAATTGAAAGACTACAAGAGAAAAGAAAACAAGTTAATAGGTAGTATGAATAAAGAAAGATATTGTGAGTGCCGGCGGTATTTTTTTTTTTTACAGACAGAAAAAACTGAATGGCCTTTAAGAAAGTAAACCTTGTTAGAATGAGGTATGAGCTCTTGCAATGCTCTCATTTTCTCGTTGATCCGATCTCTCCGTCTCTGCATCAATGAACAAGTTATAGTGTAACTAAAAAACAAGTTACAGCAACAAAATCACAAATTCCAAAACTATGAAATGATAGGAAACTCATACCCTTTCTGAGAGATTATGGACTTCAGCAGCACGGCTCCTCCTGGATGATCCAGACCGTTGTGCTGACTTGTTTCCTGCAGCTGACTCAAGTTCAGCAGCCTAAAACATAAACAGGTTATTGGTCATGGTGAAAAGACAGTGATGCTACAAGCAGTCAATGTATTGGAGAGAGGGTTTTTACCTCACTTTGGCACTCTGACTCCTCAGCATCTCTACCCTTTCTTTTGTTGCTATTGACAACATTAGACCGCTTTCCTCCTCTGCCAAAACTACTACCAGAACCACCAGAAGACGAAGTAAGAGTTGGGTCTAGTGTATCTGTTTTCCCTCTCTCATTCTGAGGCATCATCTTTTGAACATTGTCATAGAAGGGTCCAACAGATAAACCAGTCGTCCCATCACAATTGCTTGAAGCCCTGCTCACATCAAAGTCATTTAGAACTTGGTTGCTACCAACGTAACTCGAACCAACGGTCATTACCGAACACTCTTTAACCTCCGCCTGAGTTAAATTGCCAGACTCTTTCCCTCCTATTTTTCCTCTGGAAGATCCTCTATCACCCTTACCTGGGGTAGCAAATGTTGAAAAATTAACTACTTTCCCCAAGCCTACTAGATTTTGGTTTTGCTCAGTTGAGTTATTGTATTGATATCTTGGAGGAGGCATTGGGTTTGCAGGATATCCCATACCAGCAGGGGACTTAACATTAGGTTGGGGGGCAGTGGAAACAAGATGGGGGGTATCAGAAGCACCAAACTTAGCAAACTTTTCTTCTTCAAATTGTTTGGTTGGCTTGTCAATCTCAATTGGATCACAGGAAGGCAATTCAGAAAAAAAATGGGAACAGAACTCTTTGTCAAAGGAATCTTCAAGAGGGTAGTGGATCAAGGAACCTGTGTCTTCATCTTGAGTCAAATTACTTGAGTTCCCATATAATCCACCAACCCTTATGGTTTGCGGATCTTGTTTTTGAACTTGTCTGGCCTCATTAGGAGGATTAGGACACGGTTTTCGATGCGTTTGGCTGTGCAAAACTACCTGTCCATTTCTCCACAAGAGCTCTACTAGTTCATGGTCTGGCCTGTATAATTTGCCACCCAATCAAGATAGTTCAACAAGTTCAAAATGCATAATATTTTAGTCAGGCAAGTAATCTGGCAATAACTTTGAGGATATATAAGAGAGTACAGACCCCATGGGTTTCTTTTGGTTGGTCAAAGGGAGATCAGCCTCAAAATTCCAGTCAGGAATGCAAGAATTCATGTCTCAGCAGACAGGATTTCTGTAAAACAAAGCAAGAAGACAACTTTAGATTATTGTAAATGATTGATAACCATATTTAGAAGCTCTGATACCTCATCTAGAAGAAACCAACTTAAAATACTAATTGATTAGTTGGTCAACTGACTAACTAATTTAATAATCAAACAATAACCAACAAAAGATGTTGCAGCATACCAAATATGGAACTGTACTAAGAAATGGAATAAGAGAAGCAATGAAATGAAGCCCCAATATATTGTTTACCACACCACATGCTCTTTACAGATTAAAAAATTAAGAGCCCACCCAAATTAGACTTTTCATTATTAAAAAAATTGAGAGTCACATGGAACCCAGAATAAAATAATCCCACCATGGAAATAGGCAAATACTGGAGAAAAATCAACTAAAAAGCTGCACTTGAAAATAGAGACATCATTGACCACTTAAGGGAAAATACTAATAAGAAGTGAAAAAAAAAAAAAAAAAAAAGAAAGAGAAAGAATGATATGACATGAAAAAATTCTGGTTTTTTTTAGAAAAAGAAACCCAAAAGCAAAAAATCTTCAAACGAAGAGAAAGTTAAAAACCCAGAAGGGCAATGAGTACTAAAATAGCACCCAGAAGCAGAAAATGAAATAGAAAAGCAACCCTGATCAAAAGCCAAGCTCTGACTTCTCTTGAAGTGGAAACTGAAAGCCTACAGTGTATAAATTGCTGTTTTGGAAAGCACCACAAGTCTCTCACTCTCTCTGTGTGTGTTTGTGTGTGAGCTGAGCTAGAAGAACAACTAGAAACTGGGAAGGGAATGGACCAAAAACTCTTTTAACAACAGTTAGAAGGACAGGGACTTGTCACAGAGGTCAGAGCAGAGATTGGCTAGTAACACAGAGCTTCAAATTTCTACAGAAACCCATGATAGCATTCCACGTGGCAGTTGCCCAATTGTGCCATGCTGTAAACTTGTGGCTGGGTCAGCTTTGAGTGCTGTAAAATGTAGATGGTTAGAATTGGACGACTGGGGGATTGGTTATTTTAAGGCAACCAAATCTAGAACTTGCAGCACATTCAATCTGTGCTATCTGATAATGTATGAGGGTGGTGCCACGTTTGCATCGGCACTGCACATTTTATTGGACAATGATGAGGGACAAGATTGTCAGAGGCCAAGTTTTTGACAGCTTGGCAAGTTGGGAATTTTTTATGTCATGCTTAGATTTTTGGATGATGCAATGCAAATTTGCACTTATCTTATTCTTATCTCTATGAAAGTTATAAAGTCATTTTCTTCAATTTCAGATGTCTAAAAGTTGGAAAAACAACAATTTCTCAAAACATAGATAGGTCTAATTGAAAGAAGGATTAATCTTCTCCCTATTGTGTTTTAGGTAAATATGAAGAAAAAAGTTGTCAAAACTTGTATGATTGTGCTTGGAAAATATATAACTGAGAAGAATATATAGAAAAGATGGTATCTTCAAAGCTTGTTCCAATTGGGATGCAGTGATGATAGGAATTGGACTTGGCATGGATTTGGACAGATACAAAGTAAAAGCACATAAAAGAAGCATGGACCAGGTTTACTCCAATTGTTCACTTGGAAGGAATCTTCCCCAACTGCAAGCCAACCCTTGCCTTATGTGCTGGTGGTAGCAGACTTATTGATCCAAGCTAGAATTTACTGCAGGATGGTGGCCTACAGAATTTGCTAGCAGGTCCTGTTTTATACTTCCTGTTAATCATGATAAGAACTAAAGTGGGTAAAGTCCTCCACTTGAAGGTGTTTTTTGTCCCAAGTTGATTGAGAGATTGTTCTGTGTCATGGTCTTCTTGAAGCACTGGCTGCTACAGTTTTTATGGGTACTCCTCATCTTTAACTCCGAGTGAGCTGGGTTTCAAGATGTGAATTTTTTTTACTCACTGTCGGGCAATGTTTATGCCGGATTGATTATGTTTTCTAGATTTTCTGTATTGCAAGAACCTTCCTTTGGGGTTGTATATATTCTGTTTTTGCCCTGTTTATCAATGAATTTGACTGTTTCACCAAAAAAAAAAAAAAGAAAGAAAAGAGAGAGAGAGAGAGAGAGAGAGAGAGAGAACTAAAGTGGGTCTATCTCCACCTTTAAAAACTTAGCTAAATGGAAAGCCCTAGTCTAAATGAGAAGAGAAGCTGTTGAATTGTTTGAGCAATTCTTGGCATTAATTTGGAGGTGGTAGTTTTTTGGCTGGGGAGACTAGGATCCTGTGCAATGTATAAAGGGGTAGGCTTCATGGGTTGAGCTTGAGGAACTAAACTTGTGTTTATGAACTTTAAATTCATGTCATTTTGGTTTTATAGAGAATATAGCCTCTTAGCCAGCAATGGATAGGGCTGCTATCTAATATGAACCTTTGGCTTTGATTTATTGTCGTTTTCAGTACAGGGGCGGCAAGGCCTACCAAATAACTACTCTCTTAATATCGAATTGGGTCCATGGTTGTGTCTGTAGCTGGAGAAGGCAATTACATGGTCAACTAGGTACCAAAATGCATTTATTCATCCTCCAATCCAATTAATATGTTTGGAATTATGGGCTTATTTTCCGTGCATAAACAAAGAAAGAAGTTAGAAATTGGAAAAAAGAAAGAAAAAAAGGACGAACTAATCTGCAAACGGATTAGATATACCTTAATCCAAATCCGAATTCATTTATAATCGGATTATCAGATTGCACCTATCAATCCATATCCATTACGCATCGGATTTGGATCAGATTGAATTATTATTGGATTTATTTTGAGATGTACAAGAAATCAAAGTTTCATTAGTAGCCTCGTTCTTGTATTGTAATTATCTACTTTTTACATCAAATTTTGATATTTTATCATAAAATTTAGTTTTAAGTGTATTCTTACTAAGTGCATATAAAACTAAAATTACTCATTTACATAGATAAAATATTAATATAAAGCATAGAAAAACTAAATTATACTTCATACTAAGTCGGATCGAATCAACTATAATTCATATCCGGATCCATTTATAATCGAATTATCGAATTTAGAAGTTCAATCCATCTCCTATTAGTTACGTTGGATTCGGATCAAAATCCGATCTATTCACTTAATTCTTGATGCTCTTGTTTTGATCTGGGAAAAACAATTTCAACTTTTGAGGTAGAAAGTGTCTTTATCCAAGTATTCTGTCAATAGTCTTTTTAATAGATTGTAAAGTTGTAAGCTAGTAATACCTGAATAAGAAAACAATTTAGTTTTTCCATCACATCATTTCCATCTGATCAAGCACTTAAAAATTTGTGCTAAGACCAAAATGATAGCGTCTCCAAACAGATCTAAAGTGGCTAAAAATGTGGACAGGATTTAGTTACATTAATGGTCAACCTGCAATCATTCTTATAGAAAACATGATATTTGTATTTGATATGAAGAAGTGTACACATTCTTGTATAGGGGAATTTACAACTCAGATGCTTGTACAAAAATCTATAAGTTTTCAACAGGGAAACCAGTAACGGGTCTTATCTCTGTAGCCAAAGAGCGCAATTCAGCGACTTCTTCATTGTCGAGCTTCCATCCAAGTGCACCGGCAAATTCTGCAGCCTGTTCTGCATTTTTGGCTCCTGGGATTGGCACAACATTATCCTGGGCTATCAACCAGTTTAGGACAACCTGTGCAGAGGAACCCAACTCACATTAAATCCCAGCGAGTTAGAAATTAGATTGCCCAAATATGAATTTCTGCATTCAAGAAATCTTGTCCAAGATATCAATATGTGGGTTTATGATCTTATATGATGGAGAGCATGAAACTACAGAGAGTTGGTCTACATATACTAAAAACAGTGAAACAAAGAGCTCTGTCTTTCCTGCAATTTGGTATCTATCAAGAGTTTGATAATTGTATCCACGTCTAACATGACTTAACTACTAAAATATAGGTATTGCTGGTTACTGTTCAGCCATGCTTCCACGGAAATGACAAAATTGAGGACTTCTAATTGAAAAAGATACAATAGTTAAAGAGCATTAACAAACCTGTGTGTTTGTTTTACTGTACTTTTCTCCTATTTCCTTGATCCGGTTCAGCAGAGGCTGGAGCTGCATATCAAAATGATATTTCAGCAATAAAATTGGAACTTACTGTGTAACTGGCTTTCAAAGTATTGACTATGCTTTACCCTTGTAAGAAATTCAGGAGTATAAATCTGTCTTCGAGGGCCGGTGGGAGGATTTTCAGGTGTATACTTTCCTGTAAGAGCACCTGCATATGTATAAATAGTAGAAATTTCAATATTCTCAATCTCTTTCACACCAGGATCAGACAGAAAAACTTGGCTTCTGCGGAAACCAACCTACTAAGATCTGAGATTAAAGGCTGTAATCATTGTAACCAGGGTTGTGCAGAGATTACAAGTGATAATATAAGACCTCAACAGACATCTTTTATCAAGAATTCACATATTTTTTGTTTCAGACTAACTGCATGCCCTTTTATTACTAAAAACTGTCCAATTTCTTACCTAATAACAAACTGTGCATTCTATAAAAAAAATAAAAAATAAAAAATAAAACTGTGCAATGGGCGGATAACCCAGCTGTTTTTCACTTGTTACAAGGTACTGGTTTGGTGAAATATGAGTTTAAATGTAGAAAAGCAGATATACAAACACCTCCATTTTCTTAGATATTTCACTTTAAAGGTTTTACCAAGCAAGATTACCACTTATCCAAAAATAGTTGAATTCAAGAATAAGCAAGACACAGTAAGATTTTAAAAAATGCACGAGAAAGAGAGAATTTTACTTCTTCACTGTTTCTTTTAGGAGCCAGAACTAGTCTATCACACAATATAGAAGAAATAAGCTCATAATGTTGAAGTTAAGAACTGCTTGAAAAGGAATGCTCAAAATTCAGAATCAGGGGATCGGTGACAAAAGTGAGCAAGCCTGCTTTCTCCTAACTCAGCAATGATTTTTGTTTCCATTGTTTATACCCTTCTTAAGTTAAAACAAAAGATAACAATAGGATGAACTTAAGCCCCAATTTCTGAAGATTGCTCAGAGAGGTCTTGAATACTGTAAATTGAAAAAATATTATACCTTCTAAAAATGATTTTATTAATTCTTAAGCTAAGATATTGAATGAAAATGAAAATAGATTAAGAAAATACAAGGTTCCAACTTCACCTTGAGCAATAGGCGAATAGGCAATCAAAGTGATCCCAAGTTCATCACAGGTAGACTTTACTCCCTTCTCCTCCGGTGCCCTGTATATGAGGCTGTAATTCACTTGGTTTGATGCTAGTGGGATACCTCTCTTTTGAAGTTTCTTGTGTGCCTCACGCAATCGCCTTTCTGCAATAAAGATCTTTGTGCATCATGTTCAGATTAGTTGAGGAGGGGATCCATTTTTGTAAATTTCTTTCTCGATGTGTCAATATATTCTGTACTTACTTAAAACAAAGAAGAAAAAAGAAAGAAAGATAAAGGACATGTTTCGAACAGCTGACCATAATTAGATAAAAGGATAGATTTGTACCGCTATAGTTTGAAACACCAACAGCCTTCACAAGGCCTTGTTCAACAGCATCTCCAAGACCATCAAGATACCCTGAAATATGATTTTTCCAGAGACGCCTCTTTAGAAACAAAAGGTGATTATTATATATAGCCATCTATTTACATTAGCTAGACAGAGAATTATTCTATGAAAAAAATGGTGTTATATATAAACAAAGTAAATTTAGTTATGAAAACAACCTTCATTTCCCCATATTCCAGGCCTGAAAATCAACACAAAACACTTGATTAGTTATTGTAGTTACATTAGCAGAATGACACCCTGACGTAAAGGACATACCAATGGAGTTGATACAGTTCTACTGAAGAAACTCCAAGGCGACCGAGGGAATCCTTAAGGGCAGTAATGACACTCTGACGACCCAGCCTCCATGGCAGAGCTGCGAATTTGGTTGCAATAGCAACCTCCACTCCTGGATCCTTTTCTTTCCTTTCCTTGACAAATCTGTGTAAAATTCAGTGGAAGTTATATAACTAATGTTCTCAAAATACAGAAATTAACCATGATTAGCCTTACTCTTTGTTGACTAGAAAGTAGAATGAGCCGCTATAAAAAAAAAATATATCCCAGTACGTACCTTCCTAGAAGAGTTTCAGAATTTATAGCACCAAAAGAAGCCTGCAAGAGTGAACAGTAATTTTTTTGTTTACACTGATAAAACTTTATGGCATATGTTTGAGAGGAACAAAGGAAATATAGGGCGCTTTTCCTACCCTGGAGCCATAAACTTCAGCAGTATCAAAGAACGTTATACCAGCATCAACACTGACATCAAAAGCAGACTTAGCAGCCTTCATCTTCCTATCTGCAATTTACACAAAACATATTGCCATATTGAACACAATTGAATAATTTCCACTTTCCAATATACCTAAGCATTTCATAATCTTAACAACAAAGCTGCCAATACAACCAATTCAGAAAGATATTGAATTTTAAGATTTATTGCCCCACCTAAAAAACCCATCAAACAACCAACAAGAATTTCCATTGCATAAGGTTGAATCATACAAATATAGCTCACTTCCTCTCGTGTACAGTTTGAAGCTGATGATGGCTTTACATTGTAATTGCAGGTGTAAAAAGTGAAGCAAAATTAAAAACACTTCCCCAAATGATAAAAGTGAAAATAGAAAAGACATAATGGCTCAAAAACTCTGAAAATCTCATCTGAAACAAATATACCCACAATTATAACCAAAATAAAGCATCAATTTGAAAAGGGATTCTCAGTTTTTCAATCATTTCCGCAACTTACCATCCCATTCGAAGTTGTTCCAATAACTGGTGTCCCCCCATGACCAAGCTCCAATCCCAAGCCTTGTCACCTTCAAATCAGAACCCCCCAGTTTCACCTTATCATCCTCTGTGGTCACATTTTCAGAAGCAACAGCTCTAATCTTATGAACTCTCCTGTGACTAAAAACAGAAAAGCATGCACTGCTCACATGCATAGCCATGATTTCTTTCCCTGGAGCTGCTGAGTTCAAGAAAAAAGAAAACAATCTAAAACAAGAAATGGGTTGTTGTTGCTGATATTGAAGAAGTTTCAGCTCAAAACAGAACTAAATTGCCAGAATTCTGGCAGAAGCCCCCCAAGAATTTTGGAAATGCAAGACAGAGACTTGTGAAATTAATGAACTTGTCAAAGAGAAGTGACTCAAATGAGGAAAGAGATAGTTGGTATTGGTTGAAGCAGCATGGAAGATTGAATTGAACAGTAGAGACCAAACCATTTGGTGGGCTAAAAAGAGTGAGAAGAAACATGGTCCTCAGAAGGTACACGTCAGCTGCTCTTTCCAGGTCCCAGAAACTGAGGACGAGGACGGCTGGATTTGCATGAACCATCAGCTTCAAGTGATGAAACAGAAATCACATGGTCTGATTTGACGATAATTTTGCCTGCTGAGCCGACCTAAAAAAGACTAATTGGGTCTGGATTTTCTAAGGTAAGCTGCAGGATTTAGTTACAGGTTGACTGTTCGACCCCGAGATTAACGGTCAGATTCAGTTGCTCATTTAGGAAATGTCAATTGGGCCCTTCTATACCTTGTGTAATGTAACAGAATCCCAGTTCTCACTATAATTAATGGGGCAACTTTAAAAGAAGAATGGAGAAAAACTGGATCATGTGTACAATGTGAAGCCCATTTCTTGCCGCTCGTGTGCAGGAAGGGTAGAGGGTTATAATGAGGGGGTGGGGTCTTTAGTAGCAATCCGATTTAATGTAGAGTTATTATTGAACTGTTGGATTGAACTCTCTCATTGTAACTCCTCGTTATAAAAACTTCATTTTCTTTCAAAATGGAAATATATTGGAAAATTCTAACCCGGCCCAAGAATCTTTCTGAAATTTAGACCCCAATTAGTTGAGTAGGCAAGGCATTGTCATTTTTGTTTCTGTCAGTGATAATATAATTGGTCATGTTGGAATTAGACATGTGGTTAGAGTACATGAAAAATATAATTGAGCCCATAGCTTGGTATTTAAAAAGACCTTTCAATGAATGATCTTTCGTGCTATATTTCTGAATTGAACAAGCTACCATTTGAAAGACAAACTAAAGGTGATTTAATTATTGACGAATAGTAGCTAAACTCATTGCAATATGGATTGGTGTACCTACCACAAGAGACGCGCGTGCGCGCACATACACATATATCTTTCGAAACAACATTGATAGGTGTTAAGGTTTATTAATTGATATTGATTATTATAGCAATCACTATCCCGTATCTATGCTGAGGTTCTTTGATAAAATATCTTAATCTTACTGAGCTTTCTTGCCTCACAGACTCAGAATATGCATGGTTATTCGGCCTTTCAAAATGAAGTGGTTTATTATATTGGTGGCCCTATACATTAAAAACTTAAAAAACAAGACAAGCAGATAACTTCGGATTTTGTAATGAACTTTAAGCTTAGATTAATATTCAGTCAACGTACTATTAAAAACAAGACAAGCTAGCAGAGGGAGTCGAGAAACTTGTTTTTCTCTTTTGTTCTAATAGTACTCGATTTGAAACTCCTTAAAAACAAAAAACAATCTTTAACTGAGACAACTAGTGCCAAAGCACAACATTGTTCAACTAGTGTGTCAAAGCTCACTCCTAGGAGGCTGGGAAGTGCCTCAAATTCTCTCAATGCCAATAAACATATATATAGCTATGCGGCTGGTGCAACACTGCCCGCATCATCGTCGTCGTCGTCGTCATCATCATCCCAATCATTCTTCCGGTGAACATGAAACTGTGTCTTGGACAGCTCCTCCTTTTTAAAAACCAACTTGGAAGCAGCAAGTAACTGTTTGCTATTGACACTCACCATTGCAACTGACATATATAAAATAGGGTTTATATAGAAAAAAGAAAAAGAAAAAGGACCTGCTTACCTAAGAAATTGACCAAAGAAATTAAATAAGCATGCAGTGTGTATGCGGAAGCTAGTTGCAGACTGCACCAGTACATGTCTGCATATTTATAATAGGGAAAGGGATAATATCATCATATTGGCATATGCAAATTCTTATTCCATATCCTTTCCAACAGACATGTTGCTTTCTTCTGCGATCTCTGTAATTTGTTTGAGATCTTGATATTGGACACGTTGACATGAAAAGGGCAACGAAATTTGGCGCTAACAGGAGGGAGCGATGACATGGCAGGGCTGCCCTCCATACGTTTTTCCTAGTGGGATGTAGGTCTGTCGACGTATGCTAGGCTCATGGCAAGTGCCTGCGCTGCGCATTCGGTATGTGGGATCAACAGTCCATGCACGCTCTCAGGCTCCACTGTCACCTCCAGCTCGTCTGCCACGCTGGATATTACGTACCCCTTTTTCTAAAATATTCATTGTGGTTTGTATTTTGGAGATTGAACCCAACGTATTCAAATTTTTCTTTGGAAATCACTATATATATGTATACCAATTTCTTTTTGGGTGAAATTTTGGGCTCATTTGATGTCTAGCGAGGGTTGGATATGATAACTTCCTATATTTTAAGTATGTTAGAGCATCTACAATGGGGAGGTGTAAAGCCACTTTTACATCTCCTTTACACCTTCAGGAGATGCAAATATCATTTTTGCTCCAATGAGTTGGATGCAGATTCAAAGATGTAAATCCGATTTTCTTGTATTAATTCAATTTTTGTGTCAAATTTTTTTTTAATGTTAATATTTTGGGGTTAATTTTGTGTGTGTTAGGTTTAATTATTTTTTCTGAACAAATCGACTTAAAAATTTTAAAATTCTGATAAGATATAATTTCATTCAATATGATGTAAATAAAATTAATATGAATCGTCAGTTTTGATATGAATTTATTCTTCACCATTGATCAGTGCAATTATTAGTTTCATATTTCAATTTGAATGAAATATGGCCATATATTAGAGATTTGTTGGAGAAGAACTTCCACGCCATGAGCCTACCATTTTAATAACTTCCCCATCTTTTAGCTTTCCTCTCTCTTCTCTCTTGGCTTTTATGTTACGGGACCAACTTGGCTGGGTGTAAAATTAGATGTACATTTTTGTATCTTTTTTTCTCATCTCATGGTTGTGATGTACATTTATAGCCATATATACCTCCCCATTGCAGGACATTCCGGCAACCAAATGTGTATATTTGACATACACCTCAATATACACCTTACCATTGTGGATGGTCTTATAGGAAGAAATGAAAAACCCATGGTCATGTTGAAGGTAAAAAATAGATTACTCATGAAGAAAACTTATTTGTAAAGGACCCACTAGTAGTGGTTTGGATCACAAAAAAGGTCTTGGGTTCGAGTCCTAACATCCATGTAGTGTGTGTAAGTTTAATATGTTAATTATCGTCCCTTTCAATAGGAAAGGTCCTAAAAAAAAATTTAAAAAAAATGAAGAAAACTTATCCCATAATCCCCACAAAATGGTAGGATAGCAACATTTTATAAATTATCCTTCCTAATCGCCCCCAAAATGAAAAATCATTCACCGACCTTCATTTCCTCCTTTAACAACATATCTTAGATTAATGACTTTTCCAATCCAATACAATCCTAGCTAGTCATCAAATTTTTTTTTTACATTCCTATTGACACTTCTTTTTTATGCATGCATATATTCTTATTATATGACTATATATGGTTAATCAACCCACATATACTTTTGTTCAAATTGTATGAGATGGATTAGGTGGAATGGTGTGTTTAGAGATCTCAAGCTTTTGTAAGTTTCATGAGAAAAAAAAAAATAAACTTAGATTCTGTTAGAGCATGATGATAGGATTATAGCAAGTCTCATAAATATTAGATATTGCCTTAGCTAGTTGTTATATGTGAAAGAAAAGGGCATATAACAACAAAAGCAATTAGATTATCTTCTGACTCTGAAATATAGCTAGGTTAATATTCTCCTATAAGTTCTTGATGTATTTTTGGTGTTACTAATCGATACGATGACGATCGAGGCAATATACACTATGCCAAAAATTGAAAACAATGACGGTGGAAAACCGTCGTGGTTCAAGGTGAAAAAGCAATGTCTACTCTACCGACATGGTTTAAAAACCTTAACCACGACGGTGATTCACCACCGTGCAATATATTAATCCACGTCGTTTTTTGTCCAAAGGCAACTTCGTTCGAGTTCCATTAGAAGAAAAATCGATGCTTAAAACAACATTCTATGTCCCTATATCTTAAAAAGCGTCATAGGAAGTATTATCCCACGTCACTTTTTTAAAATAAAATAGACGTTTTTGAATAACAGCTACGTCAAGTATTACTTGAGAAGCGATGTGGTATGTGTCGTAGACGTAGTATGAATCTTACAATGTCAAATTGATAATAAAAATGGACGTAGTTCTAGACTTACTACGTCTATATTTTAAAAATAAATTTGACGTGTCATCCTTATTTCTACTTACACTTATTTCTACGTTGCTATTTTAAGGTAAATCGTAGTTTTATTTTGGATTTGCATATTGGGAAGATGATTTTATACCTCTGTGGAACAAGAAACCCACCCATGTTTACATACAACCTGGATATTGAGGTCCAAATGGACTATTCATACTCAAAAACCTGCATTTTTCATAAAAGCTTAAGATACATCTTACTTTAACAATTCTGTCATAGTTCAAAACCCTACCACATTTATACAACATATAGTGTTACTCCATGATGACTACATATAGGTAGGCTAACTATCGATAGCCAAAATTCACAAAATAGTGACTAGGGCTAACTATTTATAGCCAAAATTCACAAAATAGTGACTAGGTAACTACATATATAGCTAGTACATGCGATGACTCACAAATTCTACCCATTCATTTCTCAGTTCATCAAGTTGTTGTTGGGTGTATGTGCTATTTCCCTTCTCCCACTGCAAAAGACGAGAGATAATAGACCAATATATTATTTCATCAACTTTGAAGTCACATAAACTACAATTAAAACTTCAATTCATGTTTTACCTTTTCACCAAACTCTAAGTTTATAAATCTGTAGCATCCCTCTCTGCTTTCTGAGCCTGCATAGAAGATAAAAATGTTCTCAAATTACTGTAAAGTGCAAAAGACAACAAGAACAAGGAGCAATCCAACCCAAATACCTGAATGACAATAGTATTTCTTGGCAGCTCACTAATCCTATCGCATGAATCTTCACATAACAGAAATTTAGATCTTTTTATGTCGATTTAATGCTCTAAAATGACCTACAAACTTAATAACCATGAAAATTTGCAGTCCAAGATCATGCTCTTGCTTGAGGTAACTCACCTCAAGCAATATTGGCAAAGTGAAGCAACAAATAATGAACTATTATTTATCGGGCTCACAGAATAGTTGAAAAGAACAAGCATAACAAGCTGCGCCTTAGCATATTATTAGTACAAAGTGTACCAAACACAAAGTATACATACATTCAACGAATTTCAGAATACATGAAAAAGGACAAGGCTATGCAACTATGCAGCTATGCAGTCATAAAAGGAAGAAAATTTAATTACCCTTTTGATGCGGACAAAAGTAAAGCAAGGAAAGCACTTTCTTCAACTTGTTTTCAATATTCCCAGCTAGCCTATATGGCAACTTTGTATAAAGCAATAAACGTACCGAAGCTCCTCTAGCCATTGTTCTCCAAGCTGAAGTTATGATCACAGATTCACAACCCTCAAATTAAAATTTCAGCAGTTCTCCACAAATCAATACCTTATTTGTCTCAAATTTCAAAATGAACTTAATGTAACGAAAGGTAGCGAATGACGTTCGCTGCAAAACAAGTGAACCTGAATCTATCAAGCACCAAACCTCACATATTTCAAACTATTTCAAGAAAAATAAACCCAAGAAATCAGAAAAACCCTAGCAGACAAGATAACCAAATATAATTAAGAAGGAAAAAAACACAGTACTTACATTTTCTAAACTCAGTTCACGGATTTTATGCTCAGCTATAGTAATGGAAAATGAATTAACATAAATCCATGCTTGAGCATAATACAAAACTGAAAGGGGGAAATTGAAATGATCAAGAAGATAATTAACTCTATAAAGAAATCCTTTAAAAGATCCATGTTCTTCAGTTGCCATGATATATTAATGGATGGACTTACGGGGAGATAGACATAATTAATAGAGAGAGAGAGAGATTGATATTACGTACTCCGAATAAGTAGATATCACTAATTATTATTAAAATTTAATATTGCAGCATGCTGCCATACATGATCTCAGTAATCATATACAAGTAATATTTTTCTCTTTCTGGCCCTTTGCAAAATAAAAAGAAGCTGTCCAACTCATGATGAGGATGATATAAGGGGAAGAGCACCCCAGACAACCAAAAGTCGTAAAACATAGACACCTGAATTCTTCCTCCTCTTCTTCTTCTTCTTCTTCTTCTTTTTTCTCAGATGGCTCTGGTGCGTATGACTGTATAAGCACACCGGAGGTATCTTTTGCTTATTTAAATTGCATGCATACACCTAATATTATGGTATGCTACAAAATAGTTGCCCTATGAATATAAATTTATAACATGCAGCTGATTCTTTACAATATATATATATATATATATATTGCCAAATGTTCTGTTCAGCTCAAGTTGATGAAAGTATCAAAGCTTAAGCCACTCTTATTCATAAACACTATGAATCTATGATAACTATGCTGCTGGCGCCACATCTCCTCCATCATCGTCGTCATCATCGTCGTCCCCATCATTTTCTGTATAAAGAGAGAGAGTTGGGACTTGGTCCTCATTCATAACCAACTTGGAAAAGCCAGGTTTCTTGCTGGTAAAAATCACCATTTGGGAACAGAAATGAGCGAAAGATCGATATACCTGTATATTTGAGAAATCAATTAGTGGTTTTTAATTCATGAAACTCAAGTCCTTCCCCTCTTTATAGACTCATAAAGATAAGACGCAGGAGCAGTGGAGGAGCCACTCCTAGGCCAGGAGTGGCCCTGAGCCCTCCATTTTTTTGATCCCTTACAACTTACTAATAGACAACTTGTAATTTTAATTAATGGCCCCTTTAAAAATAATTAGACATGACTAATTTTGAAAAATTTAGTTCTAACATGCGTTTTGAACACTTGTATGTATTTGATATACTTGTGTTTTCTATCTCGACCCCCTCAATCTTACAATTCTAGCTCCGCCCCTGCGTAGGAGAGATTCTCAGCTTCACATCATAAGATATCATGTCTTTAAGGATTGTGGATATGCGGATTGATATTGTAGATATCTACGAAAATGTATCGTCGACTACATATATGCATCTGTGTACGTATATATAGATAGATATACATATGTGTGTGTGTGTATATGCATAAGTATAATGTATTTGTTAAACATCACTACTTTATAATACACCAAATTCAAGTTTTGGTATCATCATTGCATAAAAGATATGAACCGAGCAATCTCTAGTTTTAAGGGTTAATACCAATAATATACATATATACATGCATAAAAAAGAAAAAGGCAATTGCTAAGTTTTCTTCTAGTTTGGAACCCTTTCAAAATGTGGATTTCAATATTTCACAACATAATATTTTGTGTGTTTGAATCATAATTCATATATATGTATGGAAAAATAAACAGAAACAGATATGTGTGTGTGTGTGTGTGTGAAGGTGTGTGTCCAAGCCATGTTCGATTCTAAAAGAGATTAGCTTTTAATTGATGTCCCATACATGTCTATGGTGCTGTACATGCACAGAAGAGGTAGTAGCTGATGACATGTAGGTATATATACATGCGTCTGCAGACATAAATATACGTCTTTCAGACATACATGGTTTGCAGACACGAATATATCGCCGTATATACATCAATCTTTCAAACGTTTCCCTGCCCTCTATAGGTAGGTTCTAAACTTCTAATTAACCTCTGAGTAATTAAGATTATATATACGTATCATCTAATGACAGTTCTCAACTTGTAATTATTCCAAAACTTGTTCTTTTCCCTTTGGAAAATAAACATTCAAAGAAGATATCTGTGTGTATTATATACATGTTACATGCCTCTTGAGGATTATGAGAAGGCAGAGATTATTCAGAGAGAATCTTGTATGTATAATGAGTGAAAAGGAGAGAAAGGGAGGTGATATATATATATATATATAATAAGGTAGCTCCACACATTTGTGCTAAAAGGCAGGTGAGGGCCCGCTACGTGAGCTAAACTCATGGAAGGTGGCTGCATTGCACATTCCAAGCATGGAATCAGCAGTCCATGCACGCTCTCTCGAGCTCTCTCCTCATGTCCACTCCACACACACAGGTGGCTCTAGATATTATATATACATTTCTATATATATATATATATATATGCAGGTGTATGTATATCTTGATATTTTTGGTCCTCTTTTATTCACAACCATCCATGCAATCGATATCGCCTTGAAAATACACATACGACTTTTATAGATGCAACGTACTTCATTCTATAGCCACAGATGTTTTGTGAAACCTGCAGGCCAATCACTGTTAATTAAACATGTTCATGCATGATTTAGGAAGTCTAGCTCTAATTAATTATTTGTGCATATGCTCTGCACTCATGATTTAGCTGAGGTGGGATTCATATCGACACGTTATGTCGATTATTTATCATGCTATTGATGGTTCGATATTGATGTCGATACAGATTCGCCCAAGTTATAATTAATACAAAGAGTTTAAAAATAAAGTATAGTTGTTTTTTCATTTTGGTCTATATATAGATTAATGATTAGAGAAATATACACAATACCACTTGCTAATTGCCGACTTCAACTCGACTATTTAATCAGCAGAAGCAAACAATATGTACTTGAACATCATGTGAAAGTACTGTGTTAGATTTGGATCCGCGCCTTACTGAGAATCCCACATGATATAGAGTCACTGCTCATACTGGCTGCAGGCTGTCGCTTGTTAATTATTTTGTCGATGTTCCAAATACAAAAATATAAGATCTGGTTTGTGTTTGCCATCTAACATATCTTCACCAAATCGCACATGTCAGAGAAACAAACAAAAAAGTGGTGACCAGTTGACCACATGGTTACCTCACAAATATTCGACTGACTCCAGAAAGAAACAAAAAAGTGATGACCAGTTGACCACATGGTTACCTCACAAATATTCGACTGACTCTAGTACTTAGGGGTCGTTTGGTACGACGGACTGTCATGAACTGGATTAAATCCTAAGACTGTCTTGGATTAATTCGGATTGGACTAAGCTGGATTAAGTACTGACCTACGTTTGGTGCTGTGTCGGACTAAGAAGCTAGATTGTAAAATAGTGAAGACCTATGTTTGGTGCTGTGTCGGACTAAAAAATAATTCTTGTAATATTTAAATTTAATTGAATATTTTGACTTAAAAAATATTTATATTTAATTAGGGATATTTAATTGGGGTTGATGTGTGAATTTTTTTTTAAATTAATTTTTTATTTAAAAAATAAAAAAACCATTATCTCGTTCTTTCCTTCTTCCTTCCTCCCTCTCCTTCTGCCTTTCTTTCCCGTCTGTCTTCCTCTCTCTCTGGCTGTGTCTTTCTTTCCAGATTTCCAAAGAGAAAATTAGAATAAACCCAACTAACCCCACACCACAACTTTTGACAAACCACACCACAAAATTAAAATTAAAAAAATACCAAAACACAATTGGGATCTTTTTGATCCCTTCCTTCTTCCTGGTAGCATACCCTGCGAATCCAGTAACCATAATAAGGTCCCTGCTTGCTTTGTTTTTGTAATTCCTTCTTCTCAAAATCATAAAAGGGATATGAGGGATTGGTATCATCGCAATCAGTGGAATAGTCGACCCATTTTCTTACACAAGCATTTCTGTACTCAGATCGGCAGGTATGGAGGTCTTTCCCAACCTCAAGCCCACCGGCGACTAGCTCCACATCCTTGTTGCTAACGGAAACGGCACCATCGAATTCGAGGATCTACTCACCGCCATCTTGCCCGACATGAACGAGGAGGATCCTCATCAACCAGGAGCAGCTCATGAAGGTCGCTGTGTGGGTTGAACTCGATGTTTCAAAATAGCACGCTCGCTATTTTGCGAACTGCTTTTCATCCTCGCAGTATTGGACGAGCGAGTCCGGTGATTTTTTCATCAGTGGACTATACAATCCTATTTATGTTAGTCCCTCTTTCACCAAACGTGGGTTTTAAAATGTTATTTAACACTGTCCAGATTAGTCCAGCCTGCCAAACATGCCCTTAAGGTTCTCAAATCTCACATATGTAAATATCCAGCAAAATTCTCAGCGGGTTATAGCGTAATTGGTTGAGTTTTTCTATCTCCACTCATATGAACAAAGATTTAAAACCTACACACATCTAATAAATATTTGTATAAGTTCATTTCCCCTAATCGTTTGTACTAAAAAAAAATTCCAGCAAAATATTATAAACAAAAACATTACTAGCTATATGTGCATGTCTGAGATCTCTTACTGATCTGAAAGTAGGACAAACAACGTGGAAAATTCTCCCATAATTTTCTGGACCTTGTAATGATATCTTTACAGCTTTACTGTTTAGAGCTATACCTCTCTACAGGCCGTCTAGCTAGCTTTTTCTTGTTTTCTTTCATTGTACCAATAGGTCCACAACCTTTTCATCGATCGAGAATCAGTATAAGCTTGTTAATTAACCAATTACTTCTTCATCATCTTTTGTTCTTTAAATTTTCAACTTTACTTATAGTTACATATTACTAGCACTACTACAAATATTCAAAAAGACGACGTTGAATACACAATGGTTGGCTCCGAAATCATTGTAATTGTTTCTTCTACAATGGTTATTACGTCATCGTTGTCAAAAGGGGTTTTTAAGCGTTGTGGTTTAGGGTGTGATTTTCTAATTTTATTTTACAACTTTCCACAACGATTTTTGTTTGAACCGTTGTAATTGAAGCTTTTTTTTTAAAAAAAAAAAAACACGGAGTGAACAGTGATTTAATATTTTTTCTTAAGCCCCGATAGTTCTCTCTTCTATCTCTTGTCTCTCGCGTCTACCTCTCTCCACAGTCTTGTTCTTCCCACCTCATAGCCTTGCCTTCACCACGACCATAGACAGAGAAACTCTTGTGAAAGTTCAATTTTATAACGGTTAGTTTGAACAGTAAGCATAATACTACAACGGTTATTGAGCAAAACCATTATTGAAAGGGTCATATTGCAACGGTCGCTCTTGTATACCGTTTTATATATGAGAATTGACAACGGTTTTAGAAAAACAGTTGTTGAAAGTGACATATTACAATGGTTTTTTACCGTTGTCATTAATAGGTAGAAAACTCCCAACCTCAACGATTTTAGAAGACTTTCAACACCAGCTAAAACCCGTTGTCTATTAACTTTATTGTAGTAGTGTAGCCACAAGTAATTGAAATCTCAAAATTCTAACTTAAACCCTGTTTTTACACAACTGTTAGACGTTGGCAAAACAAAAGTAACAATAGGGGTGAAGGATTAAAAGTGCCTGTGCCTGTGGTAGTATTGGCGTTACTCAGACTGCACTAGTACTAGAGTAACGGATGTTATAATGTTTTCAGGGAAAGACAGAAATATACTAACATGTGTGGGTGACTCTCAGCCGTGATGTATTATACGACTCATTTACATAAACTACCCAAGATTTCCTCATCAGGGTAATGGTAAAATACACACCAACTATGATGTGGTCCTGATTTTCAATAAAGAAAGCCAGATGCCCCGTTCTTCTTTCCATGAAAATGAAAGTTGAAACCAGTTGACATGGTTTCAACCCAACTGATCCTTGCATGTGGTTTTAACCTCTTGGTTTTGGTTTAAGCTAATGCTAATTCTGCAATGGTTACTTCTCAAAACGAGAATTGATCAAATGGAAGATGAATTTGAACCTTCACAATAACTGAACGGTTTTACTAACATGGAATAATCACAACTGTCCAGTTTCTGACCCTATAAACAATAATACTTAATTGTTTTTTCACCCCTTGTTTTCCCTCTGCTGGAACATGCTATTTTCCAATCAACTGCAGAGATGGCTAAACATTATTTATGTTGCTAAACGTATCTAATCATGCTTCTTCCAATTGACCTTTCCTTTTGGGATCCTGCTGAGGACACCGGTATCGAGCTTCCGATAATTATGTTGAAGCTGCCCAAGGACCTGGTATGCAAAGTTGTCGACCTGATCTTCGTATCTCTCGTACAGAACTGGCAATGTGTGAGCAGCAACAAAACCTAAGAAACAACGACCTATATCAATTCTCTTCCATATATACCAGGATAACAATATTATTAATAAAAACCATATTATGTACCATAAAAGCAAAGACGGATTATCAGTAAGCTTCATATAACTCTTATAAGCATGTCTAGCTCAATCAGATAGATAAATCATGAATAATAAAAGAACTCTATAATTACCCTCAGCAAGAAAGGCACCATGATCCTAAGTTGATGGCAGTTCTAAACCGCTTCCAAATTCAACGAGGTAATCATATTTTCTTTTTCTTTTCTTTTTTAAGATACAGCATTCATGAATATTACAGTATATGTATACTCTTCACTAGTAATAAACAAATTCCAGTGATAAAATCCAAAAGGAAGGAATTACATACTTCATCAAATATCATCTTTAAACTGAAATGAGACTAGAAGCATGAGTTTACCTCAGAAGCCACAGGTTTCTGAGAGAGAGAGAGAGAGAGAGAGAGAGCTTAATTTTCCACCACTACGGCTAAGGATACTACTTACTACTAACAGGAACTTATGTTTCAATTCCATGTAGAGCAAGTGAAGCATCAAGTGCAAAATACTGAAAGACAACTCATATTTTATTATGCAGCTGAAGTAACAATATTCAAACTTCTGACAACAATCAAATTCTCTCCAATAATATTCATGGTTATCCCAAACTTTAACCATACCATCAACAGAACACATGGTCATCAGATCATAAGTTCATAAGAGACTCGATATTATTAGTGGTTGGATCTCTCACCAATGTACAAAACGGTCAGAAAATTACACCAGCTTCCTATCACTGCAGCAACCCACAAGCTTGCTACAACCTGAGATAATATCTCAACAGTTCATTACAATCGTCATGTTAACTAAAAGCATGATAGCATGGGGTTTTGAGGCCTAAAATGCATTTACTGCTAATATCAAGAAACCAGTGAAAGCCAAGCCAAGAAAGTGCTTTTCATAACATAGATATGGTGATGTTCTAGAAATTAAATTGAGGACTTGCATATCAGTCTTTAGGTAAAATTTAGATGGTTGAGATGCATAGTGAGTGAGGGTGGATTAGTTCTATTCTGGTCATTCATATCTAATCTAACAGCCGACGCACAAGTCTTCCAGTTCCTCACATGGATCTTAATCAGATCACCTTTGTATATGATATATACAATCATATGTATGAAAAGAATATAATCATCCAAACATACCATAAGAAATTGCTTCAAATTTCCTCCAAGTGCAACATCTTGAATAAATTCCAAGGCTCGATTAATTTCATGACCAATCGAGATGGCAATATTGACAAATAATTGATCAGGCACAACAAGGCGAGGTACTTCAGATGGGGACCTGCCACCATGGAGAACACAATACTCAGATCACAACATTCAGCTATACTGTACACAACATCACCCAACCAAGCAAAATAGAAGCTCAAAACTGAGCATGTTGACGTCACCTGCTAATTATGCCGGAAAAATTTGACCAAAGGAACTGAGCAAGCATAAGAAGAACCAAAGCAAAGCCCACAAGAGTCAAGAAATGATAATTGAGCCATTCAAAGAGCACCCAGGTAACAGTTGCACCAGTTAAAACACTAGCTGATATCTTTTTGTTCCTCCACAACAAGACATCAGCAGCTACATAGTTCAGGCATAAAAAGAGAAACAATGCAAGGAGAATTAGCGGAAGCAACAACTTCTAATTGCATAAAAAAATGCTCAAGCATGTATTGGAACATAATGATCCTACATTTGCCTCCACCCAAAAGGTGGTGGACAGGCTTCTGGCGTCCAAATAGCCGGTTCAACTTAGAAGTGACTGAGTTTGATGTCTCTTCCCCAAAAAGTGGCACAGATTTCTGTTTTGAACTACTTTCAGCAAATGTTCCCACAATGTTGTTCAAAAGATCCTCAGGAGTTATTTTCTCAGGCATTGTTCCTATACTTCAAGAACAAAACTCTGGTCATGGCAGAAACTATAATACACTGAAAGCTTGCTTCAATACAGGAAATGTTTATAGGAAACATACACACATGGGAGATGCAAAAGACTTAGTAGGGACCATAACAACACTAAATGAGATTAATTAATTGGAAGCAAGGACATATCAATTCTTTTTTCCCTTCAAGCCACTTATTGTAAAACATTGTACTTTGAAGCCTCAGATACAAGGAAATTGCTTATCCATATGGTCAATTTGGGTTATACATGATTAACGCAAAAAGATCTGTGCATGTGCATTATTCAACCTTTATAAACCCATAATAGAAGCAGAGAATGAGTACATCATATGAACAGACTTCCTAGTAATTGCTCTAATCTAACCAGGTTCTCTCAGCCATCAAGACTCATTCCCCAAAACTGTAGACCACAGGAATGAAGATGATTCAAAAAAAGAAAAATTATTGCAAAAGCAAATTTGAAAGGTCACACAACCACAAGTAGCATCAGCATTTTTCTTCCAAAAAATTTCTTTTCTTTGAATTATAGGTTAAATCTTGAAACCACCAAGCGAAAGTATAAAAGAGAACGGAGGAGTACAAAAAGCCCCTCAAATTAAGAGTTAAAGATAATACAAGATGAAATAAAACACAGTATATTGCAAATCACATCGACACAACAAAACATGATTGCTGCCTCAACAGAAACAACTAAGAACAAACAGGAATAACAGCTTTCATACCCACTAGCTCTAACATAACTGCTGCCTCAATAGAAGATAAAAATTTGTGGTTGCTAACCTCCATGTCTCCAACTTATATTAATTACCATGGAGGCACAAGGCAGTCCTTGTCACTTAGAACACATCAGAGTGCTAAATAACCAATTTCTCATTGGCCCTGTGACCCACACTTTTATGCCAAGAAAAGGCAAGCCGCGGAAGATTTCCTAAAAGATACTCCAAGCTAACTAGGAAAAGAATATACAGAAATTTAAAACATTACACTGCAGATCCTACAAAAACACTTCACAGATGAAAAGTTTTGCCCTTCCAGTATCCCAATCTGAAGATTAAAGCAGCTCTATCTATCCTGTAAAGATACTTTAGTATCTCAACCAAAGACTCAGCCCCACCATCCAACACCACCAAGATATAAATATTGGGATATTCAAAATCAAGGCAAGCACAGAAGAAAGAGTTCCAATTCACAATACTCAAACACACCAGAACTCTACCAAAATTTCAATGACCCAGAAATTTTATTTCACATATGAACTAAAATCAACTGCCCTCTAACAAAGTCACTTCAGGAAAAAAGAGAAGAAACTATGAAAAAACAATATTTTCAACTCCATTTGTACAATTCATAACATCAAATTCCATGAAGAAAAAAAATTACAGCAAGTTACAAAATTTAAGCGCAACATAAAAAGAAGATGGAGAAAGAGTAATAAGATGCAGAGGAGCAGAAACCAGAGCCAAATGAAAGATGGGTTACCTGATCAGAGGAGATTGGAGCAAAATGAAGAAGCAGAAGATGATGGGTTTTCCTTGTAGGAGCTTATGAATTATGATGGCAGTGCGGGGAAAGCATGGAAGTTCCAGTACAAGTTGATAGAAATGGAAAAGGCGTGCAGGACAGGAATCTTTGTTTTCTTTTTATACAAGCGCAGTCCAACGCCCGCCAGATGCCCGTTACTTGTGTGGACTTGCAGTTGGCAAACTATATCATTCTAATTTCTACTGGTTGGTTCTGTTTTTTTTCCTTTTTTGGATAAAATTATCAATACTTACTTGCTAAGCATACAAAATCTAAATGACTTCCTAGTACTATGAGCTGGTCAAGGAAAAATAAAGAAGTATTTTGACTGACCAATTAAGCAATGTTGGAGCTTAAAAATCAAGGCCTTCAACATTTTCATACAGATAAATAAATTTAATGCAATTATCTTGTAGGTAGGTAGCATGCAACTAACAAATTAAAACATCAATGCATTTTCACATGTGTTTTAACATTCTATTATATATATTACAAAGTGATCACTAATATAGTGGTTTGGAGCAATTGCTCCCTTCTTCAGGAAAGATTTTGGATTCGAATCTTAGCATTCGTGTAGTGTGTGTAAATTTAGTATATAATCGTCCCTCTCAATAAGAAAAATCCTTAAAAAAATCATTTATTGAGAGGGTTGGTGTATATATAATATAAGAACACATTAAAGCCCTACCTGCATAATATCTTGGCTTAGACAATGGATTATATTTTCCCAATTCTTCATATATATTGTATGTGTCCATTGTATAAGTCACTCCATTGAAATGGAATTGCAAATGTAAATTGTATGATGAATTGTTATCATCACTCACTTAATTTGTATTCCTAGAAATACATTATTGAATTCTATATGAGCCTTAATTCAAGCAGCATGAGATGAGTGATGTTAGGGTAGATAGAAATTTCTGGTTTTGGTGTCGATACTTACGAGTTGAGAAAATTATTATATGCGTCGTTATATATCATTATTCTAGATAATTATGAGTTGAGAAAATTATTGTATGCGTCGGTTATATATCATTATCCTAGAAACATACTGCACGACAATGCGATTCACGTGAATATTATGAAACAAATGTTAAATATAACCTACCCACATAAAGTTTGAGGACAAATGTTAGGTCATAAATTAATGTCCACATATTTTTCAGCAATTGAACTATTCTACTTCAAAGGAAGCCCATAACTATGTAGGCCCAGCTCTCAAATGGGCCTATACATATGACCAAACAAAGGGTCCAGCTGCCAAATACATATGACTGAGAAATAAAAAATGTACAAAAAGCAGCATGTGAACAATGCCACGTGGTACCAATGAGCGCCCCTACAGCCTTATCCCACATCAAAATCTAATCTTCCCATCATCCACTTCCCTGATCCAATATCCAAAAAATTAACCAACCATTTGCCTTCAGATATCACACAAACAAACAACACACATCCAAAGCCAATTTTCCTCAGCACCACAACTCAACTTCCACAAAACCAATCCCACTTCACTCTATACACAGACAAGAATCACAAAGAGAGTGAGTGAAAGGAAATGGCCTCAACTGCATGCTTTTTGCACCACCATGCACTCACTACAGCTTCTGCCAGGTCCTCCTCATCACAGCGCCAAGTGGTGAATGTCAAGCAGAACCAGATTGTGATCTGCAGGGCTCAGAAGCAGGCTGTCCAGGAAGAAGATGGTGCCGTTAACGTCTCCCGGCGATTGGCTCTCACAGTCCTCATTGGAGCTGCAGCCCTTGGCTCCAAGGTTTCCCCTGCTGATGCAGCTTATGGTGAATCCGGTAAGAAATGTTCTCATGCCGAACAGTCTCAATATGAATAATTATTTAGTATTGACAGTCTCGCAACATAACATACAAATTTATGAAATATGGTAAAAAATTGACAGTTTGACAAACGATCCATGTATAATATATTTATTCTTTTCCTCGACCAAATTGAACTTAAATTCTGATTAAATGCATATGCAGCCAACGTTTTTGGAAAGCCAAAGACAAACACAGACTTCTTGCCATACGTTGGAGAAGGATTCAAGCTTTCGATTCCTGCAAAATGGAACCCAAGCAAAGAGGTTGAATACCCTGGTCAAGTTCTGAGATATGAGGACAACTTTGACACCACCAGCAACGTGGCTGTCACAATCACCCCGACCGATAAGAAATCTATCACCGACTATGGCTCCCCTGAGGAATTCCTCACCAAGGTGTGATAGCTTCTCCTTCTTTCCATTGACAATGCAATATATATATATATATGTTTTCATTTCCTTCATCATTTAAATACTGCCAATTACTAACAATTTAGTTTTGATATATGTTGCTTTTTGTAGGTGGACTATTTGCTAGGCAAACAAGCCTACTTTGGCAAGACTGATTCTGAGGTATAATTTGCTATATAATACAGAGCACTGAGTGGTTTGAATAAATGAAATACTGAACACCATTTGACGGATAAAATTTGGTGACCCTAATAATACTCAATAGAGAAGATAGCTTTTACCTGCAGCCATAAAATGCATGGTTACTTTAGCAAATGCCGACTGCCTGACCTTGCGTATATATAACATCCATAGTGGTGGCAACTATGTGAATTCTGATGGTATTTGACTTTGAATTGGTATAGGGTGGTTTTGACTCCGGCGCTGTGGCCACGGCCAACATATTGGAATCTTCAAGTCAAGTGGTTGATGGGAAACCCTATTACTACTTGTCTGTGTTGACAAGGACAGCTGATGGAGATGAAGGTGGCAAGCACCAGCTCATCACAGCCACAGTGAAAGATGGCAAGCTTTACATCTGTAAGGCTCAAGCTGGAGACAAGAGGTGGTTCAAGGGAGCAAGGAAGTTTGTGGAGAGCTCTGCATCTTCCTTCAGTGTTGCCTAAGAATTTATTGAGGGTTTGTATATGTAAATCATCTTAAGATTGTGAATTGTCTTGAGCTCTCTAGTTTTTTTTTTTTTTTTTTTTTTTTTTTTCATTTTCTCTTCTTTCTTTTTTATAATTTGGTTATAATTGAGGAACTGGTTGGAGTATCCTTTTGACTCTTGAGCATATTGAAATATTTCATGGTATTCAGGACCCTCTTTAAATGAGTTTCTTCTCTCTCTCTCTCTCTCTCGTGACTTTGGGCATTGTATCCAACAAAGTTGAAGAGGAGGTCCAATTTTCTGGTTACGGTTTCCCAATTCTAAGACAATAAAGAGAACAAATGAATGGTTAAAGTTTCAACCATCCTAGATGTTTTGTCCAACAATAATGCTTGCACAATTCAGACTTTAAGCTATGTTTGTATTATTGCTCCTCAACATTGTCTATGTGCATCTTTAAAATCCGTTCAATCTGAGCATTGAGGTTTTTCAAGCACTGTTATCATACAGGAAAAGCAAACTCCTAACAAAAGGATCGGAAGAATTGACAAGTTGGGAAGCCAGCAGAAGGGTTTTACTGCGATATTCAGAAGCCAACTAAAACCTTGAGAATTCTTTAAGGTACTCAGGGCATCTCCAATGGGGATGCAAAGCGACATTTACAATGAAAAAGAATCTAAAGAGCTTCAGAACAGTTTTGGATAAACCAGTCAACTATTGCTCAAATCGATAAAGGATGCCCCTAATGACCAAAGCTTCATGGTTTACCGGCTTATTTACACATGAAAAGCAAGCAATAAAATAAATCAAACGTAGCTCCATTGGAGAGGAAACTTGCATCACTAGTTTATCCCATTCAATTTGGGTTGGCTCTATAGCATTTTTCCTTGTATTTAAGTATTTACCTGAAGAAAAAAAGCACTAGTCCTAACCGGATTATCAAGTACAAGTCAACTTTCTCATGCACAAAAGTTCAAAAATTGATTCAAAGAAAAAGAATGAACATACTATAAATGAAATAGTAGATTTATTATAGATACTTGCTGCACAATCCACATGCTTGTTTGACATGAATGTCTGATTTTGACGATGATAAGGTATTTACATAAAAGCAATGGTCAGAGAAATTATAACCAGCAATTTGCTTTTCAAGTCTTTTTCAAGTTCCCCCATTGCAATAATGGACGCCATTGCTGTGTGCATCCCTGTGTTTCACTTTTAGCTCCTTTAGGCCCCATATCCGAATTGTACGGTCATCACTGGCTGAGGCTAACATGTGTGTGTTTGTTGGATTCCAGCTGACACAATTAACAGCTCCAGAATGACCTGGCAATGCCTCTATGAGCTCCCCTGAGCCTCTATGCCATACGTAAACCTGCACAGAGAAAACCATCAATTAGCACAGCGAAAGGGAAATGACAACCGAATTCTCATTTTACAACTAATAGCAAAATAGCATAAATGTACTGAATCCAATTCTTCTGTGTGATGTCCTCTTAATCCCATTTATCACATTGACCTCACTGTACAGCGACAGTCCAGGATGATACACAACAATATCAAGACAATGTATTAAACTAAAAAGTTCTCTGTCTGCCATTTTGGTTAACCTCCACACCCTGGCAGCAAGCAACTAAAGGAGTTCAACCCTAAATTAAAACAATGCGTAACAAAGTAAAAAATAAACAAGAAGCCAGTTTCATCTGTCATTAATGAAACTGCATCAACTACATTCTAGTTATCCAACGTTGAATCTAAAGGGGAATATATTGGAGCTATATCCCGCAACCCCACCCCCTTCACACAGAAAAAATCACAGCAGAAAACATACAGGAACTAGTAACATATTTAAATATGAAATGAGTATCTGCCTCCTAAATGATTTGTCCAGACATAAGCCTTATGCTTAATCACAAGAAACACAAGCAAAAAGAAGAGGCCTCAGAAGGAAGAAACCAAATTCTTTACCTGTGAATCCTCACTACCACTAGCGATGAAAGCTTGTTCAAGTCCACCAAAACAAGACCTGATAACAAATCGGGTGCGTTTGTGACCTTTGTACTTAGCAACAAGCTTGATTTCACCTTCTATGCTCCAGAGATGGATTTCTTGGTTCAGAAGATTAACCAACAAGAACCTATTATCTCTTGATAATGAAAAAGAAGTTATAGTTTGATCCTCTTCAATCAATATCTCAACTTTGGCTTCCCTGTCAAGTAGTAATATAGCATTATCTCTACAAGTACTTATAATTTGCTTCCCATCACTGGTTATCTCCAAATCAGAGATTCGTAAAGTTCGTTGGCCTTTCCAGCACTCCAGCTCCTTCCCATCTAACTCCCACATGCAGATGCTCTTGTCACTGACACCAGAGAATATCCATTTTCCATCTGGAAACCATCCACAGGACACCAGACCAAGACCAGGTTTTTCATAAACATGGAGGCATTCACCAGAAGAAACATCCCAACGCCTGACCACCTCCTCCACTCCACAGGTGAGGAGCTGATGGTCATCAGGACTCCATGAAACTATGGAAACAGGTTTCTGGTGACCAGATAGTCTATGCTTTAAAGAAACACAACCATTCACATCAACCTATACCCAACAAGAAAATGATCAGGGTATAAAAATCTAGGATAATAGGATCAAAATATAAAAAAACAAAAAGCGTTGCATATCATTAAATAAGAATTACACGCAGAGCTTTCCAATCTAATTCCAACCCAACTGCTATTTTCTTTTAAAAAATTTGTATTGCAAGTTGCAACAATAGAACAACAGGTAACTATTGGTCCACCTGTCAACCATGCATGCACATGGGATTGTATTCCAAGCCAGCTCAGAACCAGTGGCTTGAGCTGGGGCTGGGCTGTGCTCAGACATGGTATTGAGCCTAGATTTGCGTGCCAAGCTCAGCCAAGTTAAGCCAAAAGTATGATGAAAACTGATCATATTTGATATGAATTCCTAGTAATTTTCTTCTTCTTTTGCACAACATATCTATAAATGAGTATACAAATCATTATTTCACCTCCATTAGTCCCAAAAGGGTCATCTAAGGCTGCAGATACACACACAAACAAAAACAAAGTCCGGACGACAGGAAAAGAATGGGGAAGATGAAAACCAGTTATAGCGCTGAAATATTCCATGCATTTTCAAAATAATTTGCATTAGGGGACTACATAATGAGAACATATATTTGATATCTCGTGAAAAACTAGCAACAGAGAAATCAAAAGTGCCAACAGAGATGGAAGGGCAACATGGGAACTGCAATACAAACATTAGATGTGAAGAAGAGGAGGCAGAAATAATTGATAGATTTATACTGAAGATGCCCATCTATAGATGCACGCAGATACATAGGTAGAAATCAAATTTGACCCATTGCATCAACAATGAAAAATATAAAATGGAGAAGAGGGCAGCATACGCAAGATTAAGAAATAGTTCCACATAGTATTGATGTTACCTCCCATATGATTGCTAATCGATCACTTGATGATGAAGCTAAGTATTTCCCATTGTGTGAAAATTGCAGAAACCAGACTTCGTCACTGTGTGCTTGTAATATCTGTAAAATTGAAAGTGATAAGAAAGGTTTAGAACCAAGATCTGACTAATATGTATGTAAAACCAGATTCAAAGTGCCCTTTATAAATGTAAGAATGGTTAATCTAGACAAGGTAAATAGCATATGTACAACAAACACATAATAAAAGAGTAACCAGAGAGAGAGATTAGACAATTGTCATTGACATAACAAATTAACAAAACACAGAAAATATAACGAGTGGATGCAAATTACGAGAGATGGCACTAAAGTAGACAGCAAAAAAGAAAGTGAAGTCAACAATGATGGAATCAGACATAGATTAAGCTCCGCAAGACCTTGGTCAGTATCTTCCTCCACACATTAACTCAGACAAGAGCACACTTAACAAGGATGCTTGGAAATGGCAATATACCATTCTCAATGCTGATAATAACAGCAAAGATTTAAAGACAGGAAGTAGCAAAGAAACCAGGACCCTTGATATTTAAAGTGTTATCAGTAACGAAAGGACAATACAATGCCACAAAGACTTGAATTTCATGTTCTATCAAATTTTAGAGGCTTATGAATTGTAAGCTGAACCACACTGGTTACTCTTTGCCTGATGAGAACATATTATCTAACACTAGTTTTTCCAAAGAAGGCTATCAAGTTCCACATGTCCAATCTGGTCAATTAATTGTACTACTTTGCCTCCCCCATACAAATCCTACACTTAGATGAACAACTACTTACCCTAGTATTATTTTTTGAATTTGAAACTCTCCACAGACATGTGGAGGGTTATAAACAGCAGCCTCCTTGAATCACTTGCTCACTTTAATTAATTTCTGATAAACTCCTTGGTTTATTTTTCAGGTCAAACTAATTAGAAGGACTAAAAGAACAAGACTGGGAAAAACCATCTTAACTTACCTAACAGAAAGGCCAGTCTCTTCTCACGGGGTCCATAAAACCCCTGATAACCAAGACTGAGTACTATAATCTTAGCTTACCTTAAAGTGACACATTCACTGTTATTACTCAACTTCACAGTTTAAGATGTGATACCTCATATGACAACAAATAATGAACATGATTTTCATTCATCATATGAAATATGACCAAATAAGTAAAATCAATAAGTATACAAAGCTCTAATTAGAGCTTACAACCATTAATCAGAATTTTTTTTTTACCAACCTGTAATGTTCGAGAAGGAATCTGATCTCTCCCACATCGATGATCAGTGTACAAAGACATTTCCTCGTTCAAGGAGTTGTGAAAAATGCAAGCATCACGTTGTAAGACTAGGGCCTGTTCAACCAAATGTTCCAACCGTCTTTCAAGTATCATAACTGTTGGGGGAAGCAGTTTCTGCAAGTCTTCCAGTAACTTTGGCCGAGACTTGGCCCTTGCAATGTTTTTACCAGGAGTCCCACCAAATGAAGGCGAAACTATGCAGGAAGAAAGCTCACGAACTCTACTACCATTGATGCAGAGAGGTACAATCTCAGTCCTCAATGTCTTCAGTGCATCCATGTCTTTTTCATCATCTAGAAGTTCAAAGAACTTCTGCTCCAATATCATAAAGGAGGCTGATTTAGTAATGTTTTCATCTGATAGACCAATTTTTTGCAATGTGTCGACACTTCCATCCCAATTTCCGTCCAGAATTTGCTGCATAAAAAGAGTTACCACAGAAGAGTGCAACGGTATCCCAGACTCTTCTTCCAAATGAGCACTACTTTTCTTATAGCCAAGAGAATATAGTGCCTTTGCTATTAGTCGGACAAATTCCACCCTCTTAATAACTCCTTTTGAACCAACAACCTCTTCGTCCCCTTCAGATGTTAGGGGCCGAGCCATCAAGTCTCTTGAAGAGCCAGCTACAGGCTCTGTAATAGATGAACCGTTGGATAGACCTCTCAATTGTCCAGGGGATAATTTCATGCGTTTTGTGGCTGGTTCTTCATCTCCCACACCTCCCATGAAATGTGCACCTCAGCCCATATATTATTACAGCGGTAGAAAAACAAGAAGCAGATATTTTCAAAGTTCTAAGAGCCTCCAGTTAGTCACAAGAAACAAACACCTGCATAATACAGTAAAAATGGTAATGAATGTCTTAAAGCTTGACTCCATCAATCACATCATCAAAATCTCTAAATAGAGTACACAAAAGTAAGAACCCAATCATACAAAACCTACCAAGATATTCTAGTGAAACGAAGATGGGGTGGGAAAGTAAGATTATAATTAAACTGAAGCTGAATTCTAAAAGTAATTTAAGGTTACACTTTCAGCATTTCCCAACTGAATCAAGATTGGAGGAGGATCAGCAATAATTCCAGTTTAGACAATGGATTATGATTATCCAAAACATTTTCACAAAAGGAACCAATCTTTCAAATTGCTCGAGCAAAGGCCCTGAATGAAACTTCATACAAGATGAAGTTAATAAGATGAAAATACCTTCTACATATAGCATTAAAAATCTCTTTACTAAACTGATTGTAACCAGAAGCCGTAAAATAAAAATTTTTTTTTGTGACCGAAAAATTGCAATTTCTGCAAGTCCATTCAATGACTTCAAGGTTGAGAAACTCCATCATTAAACAAAAGTGTTAAAGACAAATGGCAAAGGAGTCAATAATTGACTGATCCACAATGTACATCAATCACCAAATTATTTATACCATGAATCATGAAGAGCTTAAAAGAAACACACTAAACTGATGATATCCCATTTAAGCAAACAGAATGAGTCTTATTTCAGTCCATAAGATGCTCAAGAAATGCTAACATTTACCAAGAGGGGAAGCCAACGATTTCAACACCTAAAAACAAATCCCTGGTGATAATAGATCAAAACCCACATCAGGAACAATCAAAAGTAGAAGAATCCCACTATAGTAAGCAATCAAAACAAACCAAAACATGAAATCTGACCTCGAAAAATAACAATGAGAAAACATGACAGATAAAAACCATATTGAACACCAAAACAAATACCCAAACAAGAACGTTCAGCAAGAAATGAGAACCAACCAAGAGGATAGAAGCCGTCACAAGATTTGCCCAAATTTAGAGGTAATAAACAAGCAAAATCCAGGGTACCCAGATACCGATTTCGCTTTGGGAACCGATTCCGATCAAAAGTAAATGAACCCAACACAGGAACAGGTTCAGGATTCAACAATCAATAATGGGTATGAGGAAGAATAGGAGACCAAAGCATCCAAAACAAGGACTTGCTTTTTTCTCATTTGTCGGCACATTAAAAGTAATATAGGTGAGCAAGCAGCAGATTAAGGTGATAGATAATATGAGAAAATTTCGTGAAATCCAAAAAAGAGAAAGAAAAAAAAAAGAAATAGCAGATTGCAAATTACAATCAATGCCCAATGGGTTATTGTATATTGGGTAGAGGCTATGTATTTTCAAGGAATGAATAAAGTATCAGGTACCTTTGTCGTATAACACACTGAGTTTCTCTTTTGCGTGGAGGAAACCAACTCAATGGGGTTATATAGAGGCGAGAGAGGGTCAGAGAGAGATGAGTCTTGTAAGTTCTCCTCTCTACTTGTACTGGCTTAGGGCTGGGGTTTCACAGTCTTCGCATTAGGCTTTTGCCTACCACAACATTTGCTGGCTTGGTTGGCAGTTCACATTTGGGCCAATGTTGGCTCACTTCCTGTAAGTTGGGCTGGGCTTAGTTTAATATCTACACCTATTTTTTCTTTTCTTCATGAGACTACTGATCTGCAAGTCAAAGCTCGTTAGCATGTAGATATATAATATACTAGCTTCTCTGCACGCGCTTCCGCGCATGCGAGAGGTTTTTTTTAAAAAAAATTTAAATTTATTTTAGAATTAAAAAAGATCATGGATATTTGTGTTCCATAAAAATAGGACCCATTATCTGAATTTTCTTTTAATTTTAATTTTTTTAATATGAAAAAGTGTGAATTTATCATATTATCCTCATTTAATTAATAATTTGAATTCTTAATGTTTGCATTAACAAAGGGCATTTTCTGGTATTTTGAATGTTTCACCATTCTCTGCCTTTTGCTTTATATATATAGATAGATAAACTAGGGTTTTCATATCATATATATATTTTTAATTGTTTTGTTTTAATTGAGTCTGCACACATTTGTGAATTCCATTGAGATCACATTTTAATAGAAGTGGAACATACTTAATAAGGAGTTTTATCTCTGATGAAATGTCATTTGAAATATTATAGACATCAACTGATGGGATAGGGTTTTACTTGTTTTTATTCTGAGAATATTGTAGACTTTATTTATTGAGAAATTTTATTTATCTTAATTTTGTTAAAATATGGCCAAATTCAAATCATGCTCGTTAATTATTATTTTTTTTTAAAAATAATAAAGGAACAAAAAATTAAAGAAAATAACAAATTGGAAGTGTAAATATGATGGAGGGTTTAACTTAGCGGCGCGGGCACCGCTTTACATATGCCAAGCATAAAAAAGCATATGCGGAGGAAGGGCAAAGGGCAAGGGTAATTTACGAAACACATAGCAGAACTGAAAACTCCATTTTCATAGCAGACGCCGACTATTCAGGGCAGAGGAGAGCGAGACCCAAATCTTCGACAACTCCACTGAATCTCGTCTTCTTCTTCTTCTTCTTCAAAGCTTTACATTCCTCTGGGCGCCAACGGCTGCTTCAGATTCGGAATTTAACGAACAGACAAAAGGGAAGAGGACCAGAGCCAAAGGAAGAAGCAATAGACATGGCGAAGAAGAACAGAGGCGGCCAACAACAAAACAGTAAAGTTCCAGAAAGCATGAGGAACCGAATAGCTCAATTACTCTCCCGCTTCAATTCCGCTGATGACGAAGGTGAAGTGTTTGAATAAAGTCATGGCTTAAAACTGGGTGCTAATGAAATTTAATACTTTAATGCGATCTGAATCCATGTTTGCTTCCTTTTTATTTTGTCGGGAGGAGCGTTTCAGGAACTTACTTGGTATTTGGTGCGAATTTAAAAGGACCAAGTATTTGATTTTGTTTAATTTTTCACATTGTATGAATGGTTTTTTTAACATTATCGGAATCTGCCTGCAGTTTACACATTTGAGGCCGGTCTCTCGAACCATGACCGTGCTGAAGTGCATCAACAATGCAGGAAAATGGGTATGAAATCCAAGAGTAAAGGGTGAGTGCTGGTAGTTATGTCTTGTTGATAATGACCAAAATGTTGTATATTTTAATTTAAGAGAAGCTTACATGCTTCCATATTTTTGGGCACCAAAACAAAAGAGGAAAATTTCAGCTTTCTTATCTGCACAGGTTTTTTTAAACTGATGATAAACCTGAACTCTGTAGGAGTGGGAAAAAACGTGTTGTGTCTGTTTATAAACCTAAAAAGAAGGCTGCAGCCGTTGATGGTATTCCAAAGCTCACTCATCTGACATTTTCCGAAGGCACAAAAGAAGTATTGAGGGACTTGTTCATGTGTTACCCACCCGGTGATGAAGTGGAGGGCAGAGAAATGTATGGGACAAATAGTAATGAGAATGTGAAAGCCAAGCGGAAGAAAGATAGTATGTTTTGCAAGCCTTTGATGACCAAGGCAGAAATTGCAAAGAAAGTGCAATCACTTGCTTCTAGAATAAAGAATTCCGATAAATTGAGAAAGGTTCTTCTGATTTAACAGATGATGCACCTCTATTATCATCTACATCATTTTAAGTCATAGTTTTTGCATAATAATAGGCTCAGCATGACAGGTTTCTGTGAATTTATGCGTGCAGATCACCAAAGAGAAGTCTAAGCTTCCAATTACATCCTACAGGGATGTCATTACATCAGCAGTTGAATCTCATCAGGTTAATTTGAACATTCACATGATTGGTGTTTGAAATTATTAGCTAGTTGTTCACGCGGCAGATCACATTATGCGTGATATTATTTTTGAAATTTCCTAGTATCAATTAGATATGCGATGTGTCCTTATCTCAACATAGTGGGGTCTGTTACTCGTTACTAGAAACTCTGTTTTGCTACTTCATTGAACCTTTGTTTGAATTGAATGGATTCCTTCTCAACTTCGGGGACTTATTGTTAATCTCCTATTTGAAAGCAGGTAATTCTTATATCTGGTGAGACTGGGTGCGGAAAGACCACACAGGTTATGATTTCTTTGCTTTGTCTTCTTTATGGTATATTTATAATAAGTTGTCTGGTTCTGTTTCAAAAGAAGTCCATTTAATTTATTTTGTTCTTTATATGGCAACATCTTTTTTTCCTTTCCTTGGTCTTGATAGTGACATAAGTTGCATGGATATCATTGTCTATACTGTTAACATATTCTGGTTGATTTTACCATTTAAAAACCTGCCTGCATAGGAAATTTGGTACCTTTACTTGCAAGCTTCTATACGGAGCCCTGTGGATGTCACTTTTTGGATTTTTAAAAATTACAAAAGAAGGGAGAGCATGGAGTATCAAGACTTGAACTGATCTTGCATATTTGTGGACATGCATGTTCAAGAGTGCAATATCATTGTTATAATTGAGAGTTATGAATCTTGATTAGTTTTTTATACTCATTAGATTATTTGTTTTTTATGACAAGCTTCATTAGTCCGCTTGTGTTCATCAGTCATTTCAGGATGTATATGACATGCTTTTAACATTTCTTGATGTTTTCTTTGCACTGTGGACTAGTTTTTCCTGCTTAATGTAGCATAGCATTAATCTTTTAAAACTAGACTTAATATTATTACTTTCTGTAACTATGTTTGATAATGTTCTCTTTTTGAAAAATATGATTCAGGTCCCACAGTTTATTTTGGACCATATGTGGGGTAAGGGGGAGGCATGTAAAATAGTGTGCACTCAACCTCGACGTATCTCAGCTGCATCAGGTTGACACTCTTCTTTCTGCATACAAAACTTTTAGGCCCCCTTTATTTATTTGATTTTTTCTTTACTCATTGTAAACTTCAAATTATTAAATCCTTGGTATTTTTGTGTCCAGTTGCCGAGAGAATCTCTAAGGAAAGAGGAGAAAATGTTGGAGAGGATATTGGATACAAGGTAATGTTGCTCATGAGTTGTCTTGATGTATAGTTTATATTTTATCATATCAATGACCATTCTGTCATACACTGTTGTTAGAAGCAGTGTTATAGGTAACTTCTTTGTATTTAATATAGGTCTATGTACCAGACATGACTGTCGTTAGGGGCGAAGAAGCTCCTGTTTTGCAATTCAATAATTAGTAGTCTGGGAAATTTGAACTAATCAATCTTTGTAACCGGAAAAAAGACAGAATATTGTTCATTTTACAACTCATGTGCAGAAATTGTTGTGGTTATTTTTGTTGGATGCTTTTAGTTGGTCTAATTTTCAATATGAAATATGGTATATTGGTCACAGCTAAGTTGGTTACATCATTTTCAGTTATACATAAGTATATTCTCAGGGTTTGCTAGATCAAACCAGAAAAGTTAATTTGCTTGTGATTATACATTTACAGAAGGCGTGCGTAGTCTCAATAGGATTCCAAGTCCTATGTATCTTGTCAATATTATTGTAACTTGTGAGAAACTAACTTATATATTCTTTTGGCGATGCTAGATACGGTTGGAAAGTCAAGGTGGCAGGCACTCATCAATTGTGCTCTGCACAAATGGGATTCTGTTGAGGTTGTTAGTGTCCAGAGGCGCTGGTAGATCAAAAGCAGGTGACTCAAACAAAGAAACCAAGCAAGATGTCAATGACATAACTCACATTATTGTGGTACTTGTACTTTCTTCATTGGGATTCTTCAATTTCTTTCTGGAATCTGTATTAGGATTAGATTATACGGCTGGAGGGTTTATATGTGCATTCATTTGTGGAAGTCCTTATCTTGTAGGCATATGTTTTGGAGCTTTTTTTTCTTGAGACCAGTTTAAACATATGCTCTCGTTTATGCTTCCTTCTTTCTGTTGTCATGGATTACAATTGCAATGAATGCTTTTCCCTCTGTAGGATGAAATTCATGAAAGGGATCACCACTCAGATTTTATGCTGGCAATTATAAGGTATATACTACACATTGATTTATCGTCATTAAGTTGTTTGCTTGTGTTAATAAACCCGGATGTGTATATAATTTTGGTTTGATTAGGAGCTCAAATTAGAGTAACTTAAATTTGGGGAATGCCAAATATGAAGAGTAATCAATACTAGTTTGAGTGAAATGTTACTGTGTATTGATGTGGATAATAGTTTGAGCAGAATTGTTGCTGTGTATTATAGTTTATTGGTGATGCAAATGAAAGGTCAGAATGCATGTTCATCAATCATGAATTTTCGAGTCTGATTTTGGTTTGTTCACGGAATTTTTTTTTGTGTGTGATTAATGTGCAGAGACATGCTTTCTTCACACCCTCATCTACATCTGGTTAGTTCAAACATGTCTTCTATTTCTGTCATTCTTACGATATTAGTATATTACCCTTTTTTTTTCTGGAGCTTATATTAATTGATGATCTGCGTCTGTTTATGATACTTATTGTAACAGATACTGATGAGTGCAACTGTTGATGCTGAACGGTTTTCACATTATTTTGGTGGATGCCCAATTATCCGTGTCCCTGGGTTCACTTATCCTGTAAAAACTCTTCCTCAGATAGTGACTTGTCAATTTGTCTAAAGAAAGATGGTGATTTGTTAGTTGTTTATATTATGCTGCTTTTGTTTTAATGCCGTGGTATTATCCTTTATCAGGTCAAAACTTTCTATTTGGAGGATGTACTTTCTATCCTGAAATCCGTAGAAAATAATCACCTTAATACTGCAGTAGGTTTACAGAATGAAGATCCTGACTTAACACAGGAATTGAAGCTTTTTCTAGATGAAGCTATTAATCTGGCTTGGTCTAATGATGAGTTTGATCCCCTTCTAGAGTTTACTTCTTCTGAAAGAACTCGCAAAGTCTTTAATTACCAGCATTCTTTAACTGGACTTACGCCGTTAATGGTGTTTGCTGGAAAGGGTAGAACAGGAGATGTTTGCATGCTGCTATCTTTTGGTGCGGACTGCCAATTACAGGCCAATGATGGAGCAACTGCATTGGAGTTGGCTGAACGGGAAGAGCAGCGAGAAACTGCTGAGATATTGAAAGAGCATATTGAAAATGCTCTTTCTAACTCTATGAAAGAACAACTGTTAATTGATAGATATCTCCAATATTTTAATCCTGAAAATGTTGATTTTGTTCTTATTGAGCAATTATTAAGGAAAATTTGTAGTGATTCAAAAGATGGAGCCATCCTTGTGTTCCTTCCAGGGTGGGATGATATAAAAAAAACCCAGGAGAGATTACTCACGAACCCGTATTTCAGAAATACTTCTAAGGTTTTGATAATATCTCTACATTCGATGGTTCCATCTGCTGACCAAAACATGGTCTTCAAACGCCCCCCTCCTGGTTGCCGTAAAATTGTTCTTTCAACTAATATGGCTGAAACTGCCATCACCATTGATGATGTCGTTTATGTTATTGATAGTGGCCGGATGAAAGAAAAAAATTATGATCCTTACAAAAATGTATCAAGTCTTCAATCTTCCTGGGTGTCAAAAGCGAGTGCCAAGCAACGACGGGGCCGTGCTGGTCGTTGTCAGCCTGGAATCTGTTATCATCTTTATTCTAAAGTTCGAGCAGCTTCATTGCCAGATTTTCAGGTGCCTGAGATTAGGAGAATGCCAATTGAAGGGCTTTGCCTGCAGGTATACCTTTCTCCACATTTCTTAAACCTCTTTGAATCATGACAGAGACTGCATTGCTGTATATCTATCGCATTGTTTATCCGTTCTCAGTTACTGGGGTCATATGTTCATCTATCTGTTATTGTCTGTGGAAACTTTGTTTGAGACAAAGAACTTGCCCCAAGAAACAAATTATTGCATTGTTGTCCTGTTAATCTGTTAAAGTTTCCAATAGTCATGACTCCCTTTCTCCTCCTCCTCTCCCTTCCCCGAAAATAGCCCACCTTCCACAGAAAAAATGTAACATTATTTGGGCATATACTATTTTCTGCGAACTAAAGAAATTAGCGAAATGACGCGTTGTTGTGTGATCATAAATAAGCAATGATAAAAGATAACATTGGCATGTTGACATGTCACAGGTCGGTGGGACGTATTGCAATTGTTTAGTTATGGCTACTGTCATTTTGTTTTGTTTTCATCCTGCGTTCATAATGTTGTTGGAAATACGCACACGCAGAAGTTGCCTATAGGGACGTGTATTCTTATTCCAAAATGAACTGCATTATACCTGGTACTAATATTCGGACCAATAAGAGAAGAGGTGTTGTTTCCATTAGATGAGTTTTTGTGATATAATGAGTGTTTTTGGATACTTTGTGATCTACTAGTGTGTTTTTGGAGTATAATGAGTTTTTGTGATCTATTAAAGCTTTTCAAGATTTTATTTCTGATTGACAGGTGAAGTTACTTGATCCAGATTGCAATATAGAAGATTTCTTGATTAAGACATTGGATCCTCCACTTTCCGAGACCATACGCAATGCAGTTGCTGTTCTTCAAGATATTGGGGCTTTGTCACTTGATGAGAAACTTACAGTACTTGGGGAGAAGCTAGGTTCTCTACCTGTTCATCCATTGACGAGCAAGATGCTTTTCTTTTCTATACTGATGAACTGTCTTGACCCAGCTTTGACTCTGGCATGTGCTACTGACTTCAAGGATCCATTTTCCCTGCCTATGTTACCTGATGATAAGAAGAGAGCCGCTGCTGCTAAATATGAACTTGCTTCATTGTATGGTGGGCATAGTGATCAGCTAGCAGTCATAGCAGCATTTGACATATGGAAGACTGCTAAACAACGAGGTCAAGAGAAACTGTTCTGTTCTCAATACTTTGTGTCTTCAAGTACGATGCATATGCTATCTCGTATGCGCAAGCAGCTCCAGACAGAGCTAATTCGGCATGGTTTTATCCCTGAGGATGTATCAAGATGTAGCTTGAATGCACGTAACCCAGGAATACTCCGTGCTGTTCTCGTGGCCGGTTTATATCCAATGGTGGGGAGATTGCTTCCTGTTCGCAAGAAGATGAAACGATCTGTTGTAGAAACTCCTAATGGGGTTAAAGTTTGTTTAAACAACCACTCTATGAATTATAAGTTAGGTTTCAAGGTTACCAGTGATGATCGTCCATTGATTATGTTTGATGAGATAACCCGTGGGGATTCGGGTGTGATGAACATACGGAACTGTACTGTTATCGGGCCACTTCCGTTACTATTGCTTTCGACAGAAATTTCTGTTGCTCCATCAAACAATGATGATGATGATGGTTACATTGATGAGGGGAGTGATATGGATGACAATGAGGATGAAAGTGATGAAGATGCAATGGAGATAGATGGTAAGTCAGGTGGACAACACAAGGAGAAAATTATGTCATCTCCTGATAATTCAGTCACAGTTATAGTGGATCGGTGGCTTCAATTTGGGTCAAAAGCTCTGGACGTTGCTCAGATCTACTGCTTGAGAGAACGTTTATCTGCAGCAATCTTATTCAAAGTACTTTCTTTGTTCGTACTTCTACAGCTGTTTTTGCATTGATATTTGCATTACAACACAATAGTTCATTTATGTCCTGAAACCCTGTAGATTACCATTTTATCTGAGTTTATGTTTTACCATTTTGTAGGTTACACATCCAAGGAAAGTTTTGCCTCCTGGTCTTGGGGCCTCAGTTTATGCTATAGCCTGTGCTCTATCGTATGATGGTCTATCTGGGATCTCATTTCCAAAGGAATCCGAGGAGTCTCCGACTTCGGTGGAAAATGAAACTGTGACTGACGACTCTGTTTTGCCCCTTCAAGATTGCTACTTACACAAATCGATTATGTGCGATATTTTAAGGGATGATGCACATGGAAGCAATGACACAAATGAAATGCACTGTTACTTCCTCAGATCATGTACTCCTGCCGTCAATGGAGCAGCCAAGTCGAGTGACCCGTTAAGTCACAGTATCCTGAACGCACACCAGAAGCCTCTATCACAAGGCACGAGTATACCTGCTGCTAATGGAGCAGTACGGTTTTATGTGATTGGAAATGGGGCAGCAAAGTTGAGTGACCCATCAAGTCACAGTGTTCAACCACCGCTTGATTCTGCTCCCATCACCGCTCACCAGAAGCCTCCATCACAAGGTCCAGATTTAGTTGGCAACGGTGCAAGCACTGATGCATCAGATGGTCCAAGGGGAGAGTCGCCAGTGAAGAGGAAGAAGCGTAGGAATAAGGGTAGAGAACAATCATCTTGAATGGGATCTAACTGTATGTTGTAGGATGTTAGATTGGGGTAAGCTGGTCGTGTCAAGTTTTCTAGGATGAAGGAATATATATGTCTTCAACACAATGATCTTTTCAATTTCCCAGACTGTAATCCTCCTATGAATGCCAGCGAAGTCGCGTGAATGAAGAAGACACAAGAGGATTGCATCTGAAATTCATCCTAGCTTTTGATTTTGCTGTCACAAGACCAAGCAAAGCTGAAACCATCCTTGGTTTCGGAAACAATTCTGGTAAGCTCATATCAGTAACAAGCCAAAAGTGAAGATCTAGGTGTACGTTTTTATATCAGATCAGATGTGTTGATTCATTAGTAATCTCTTCCATTGCTCTTTTAATATTTCATGAAACTATTGTGACAAGATACAAGATGGAACTTTGCATAATCTTTCGGCCCTCATGCATTGACTTCACCAATATACAAGGACTGAACACAAGAAGCGCTTTGGGTATCTAAAATTTGGTTCTTCTTATCTTCCTCTTTCAACTTTCCTATTAGATTAAGCCACTTGTCATTGATCGAATCATCAAAACACAATCATATCCACTGCAGCAAAACAACAAAATGAAACTGCAACTGCATTATTAACCTTATCACTAAGCATGTGAAAAAGATAAGGGAGGGAAAAAACAAAAACAAAAAACAAAAACAAAATTAGGCTAACCTTAATTACTAAGCCTTGTCCCGTTAGGTAGGCCCCACCATACAAAATAAAAACCAACCCCCCAAATACTCAAATTTACATCTCTTGTCTGCGACTGAAAGATATGGCCAGAGAAGAAGAAGAAGATAAAGGTAGAGTTCAAATGTTGATAGCAATGAAGGGCCATCCAGGCACAGGCAAAACCACCTTAGCCAATTCCTTAGCCTCAACTCTCAAACTCCCTCTCTTAGACAAAGACGACGTGCGCGACAAAATCCAGAGTCTCCAACCCGCATCCTCCTCCGCGTCTTCCGTACTAAACGACGCGTCGTACCGCGTCATCTGGCAGATCGCTGCCACCCAGCTACGCCTGGGCCTCAGCGTCATCGTGGACTCGCCCCTCTCCCGTAGGGCCCACTTCGAGTACCTGGCCCAGTTGGCATCGTCCAGTGGGGCCCGCCTCTTGATTGTGGAGTGTAGGCCCAAGGACGAGGCCGAGTGGCGCCGAAGGCTCGAGCGCCGCGCTGAGGCTGGTGGAGGGCCGGGCTGGCACAAGCCGTCCACGTGGCGGGATATGCAGAGGCTATTGGACGGGTACGGTGGGTGCACGGAGTACGATGTGGCCGATGTACCCAAGATGGTGGTGGATACTACGGCGGCTCTTGAAGTCGAGGAGCTTGTCTCCAGTGTGGTCCAGTTTATCGAAATTCACAGCCACAGGGGTCCGCGAATGACATCTGTCCACCAAGGACTAAATATTATGGATTAAAATATAAAAAAACAATTTGCTTCTCAAAATATGTATAGTATTTTGTAGGCTTAAATGCTAAAATGGTCTTTCTGTTTTACCTTATTGGTCAATTTAGTCCATTTATTTTTAATTTGACTAATTTAGTTCCTGTCTAATATAATTTAATCTATTAAATTTCTATTAAAATATTAATAATATAAATATAAATATTTAAATTCAATCTATAAAATAAATAATTATGAAATAAAAATAAGATTTAAAAGCTAAAAGCAATTAAAAACCAAAGGACAACACCATTTCATCTCAACCGCAACACCCTTTTTCCCCAGCAACAATTCACCCACACGCAAAAATCCCAACTCCCCAAGCCACAGCCATCCTCTCTCTCTCTCTCTCTCTCTCTCTCTCTCTCTCTCTCTCTCTCTCTCCAACTCCTGACCATCTCCCAATAGGATCTTCACCATGCAGTCATCGCCCCACTTCCCCCAACCACATTGCTGAGCAGCCCTGCGCCCATCCTTTTTTTTTTTTTTTAATCTTTTTTCTAATGCTATGTTTTAGTTCTAATGAAGTTTTGATATGTTTTTAAATTAATTCAATTTTTATAAATTAATTTCAACAAAATTTATAAGTTTTCAAAGGAAGAAAAAGAAAAACATATTTATTTAACGGCAATTTTAACAGAATGGGCCACATTGGCTAACAGTGCTAAACACAGGGACCAAATTGGCCAAATTAAGAACACATGAACTAAATTGGCCAATAAGATAAAACACATGGACTATTTTAGCATTTAAGCCTTTTCCTTTTGTCTAGTGTCACCCATTACCATCCTTAGAAAAAATAATATTCTAAACTCTTTTAATTCACAAAAAAAGAGATTCAAACTTCAGTACAAACTTTTTTTTTAGTATATATTGAATTATAACTAAGAAAAAAGTCTTTTTCTTTCTCGGTTAACAGAGACATCATTTTAACTTTTCTTGGGTTGATAACATTTTGGGTTTTTTCCTAACATCATTTTGAAATGGACGAAAGCGGTAAAAAGTAGTAAGTAACATTTCTCTTGCGAAATTACAAAATCAACAATTCTGTAATTGATGTAACATTCCAAATAATATAAAATGATTTACAAATAAACATTTTATGATTAGTTAGAAAAGACTTTTCCTTTAATTGATTTCAAACCAACGTCATATAATTTCGTTTTTCATAATAATAAAACAAATAATATTCATGGTTGTTAATATAACACGGCAGGGTAGCCGCCGAGCGGGACCAAAGCTTGATAACAAATAGGTTTTCATGCAACAAGAAGTCAAGTCAACTCACCTGTACTGTAACCCCAAGGGCCAATGGAGGGAGGCAATCCTTGTCCAACTGTCTTTCTTTCCCTACAACAACATAAATTTATTAAAATATTCTTAAATGTTTTTCATAAGTTAAATTAATCTTAATCATCACATAAATCTTTGGTGCTGACATATATTTTTTGTCATTAACAATAACATGTTTGAGTTTGCACTTTGTCCTGTTACTTGGACAGTCAACCAATTGTGCTGACCAGTAAGATTCACAAGACAAGCCACTTCATCTAACCTTTGAGAAGTGCGGCTTTTTCCTTCCCATATTCCTTTCAAGACCCTCAACTCAATCTTCTTCGAAGCTTCAAAGTCCTGTCTTGTTCAAAATGTTGTTGATTTTCAAGAGAATATCAAAGCCTGGAGCTTTTCCTGGTCAACTGTCAGGTCTTTGAGTTTCTCTTCTTGTTTAAGCTTCACCATCTGCAGCTGTTGCTTCATTTATACTCAAGCTTCTTCAAAAGGGTGTCCTTGTATGCAATCTTGATCCTTTTCTCTTTGAGCTTTTCTCAGTCTTTTGACGGTTTTAGCTCATATTTTGTTCACTATTGACTGCTCCGAGCTTTAGATTTGATGGGGCTGATGGTGGCTTATGAAGATTCAAGACGTATCTATACCAGGACATGAAGGATTTGCTACCTCACTTTTGGTGCCTAGCTTTATATAGCAAAAATTCTGTCTTTTGTGTCGGGTTTGTGGGATTTTGCTCAATGTTTCAACAAGTGGGATTTGCCTGGAATTAAGTTTTGACTTTTGGGTTGTCAGATTATTTCACTATTTTGCTTGTTTTGACCAATTTACAGTGAATTTGGAGAGATTGGGTCTGCTTAGATTTGCTTTATCCATAGAATGATGCAGTTTGTGCAGGAGAATTAGCCTGGTTTTCTGAATTGGGTGATTTCTGCTTCTTGATTCATTTATAGATTTCAAGTCATGGATAATGTGAATGAACTGTCTTCATCCTTGAGCTTTGCCTCCTCCTCTTATCTATCAAATGGGTCCAGTAGTAACCATGTATCTGCCTCAGCCAGTTCTCAACCTGTGCCAAGTATTGAAATTTATTTGAGTCTAAACAAACTCAGTGGCAGTCTTGAGAGACTTTTACTTGAACCTGAATATGACTATAATGACGCAGAGATTATAGTTGAGGGCAACACAGTAGGTGTTAACCGGTGCATATTGGCTGCACGTAGTGAGTTTTTTCAGGATCTTTTTAAGCAGGGAAATGATGATTCGATTAAGGAAGGTAAACCAAAGTATCTCATGTCTGACTTGGTTCCTAATGGCCGGGTTGGCTATGAAGCCTTCAAGGTTATCTTGAACTATTTGTACACCGGAAAGCTTCAGCCATCACCTCGAGAAGTATCCACATGTGTTGATCATCATTGTGCCCATGATGCATGTGGCCCTGCTATTAATTATGCTGTAGAGTTGATGTATGCTTCGGCCACTTTCCAGATGAAGGAGCTTGTTCAGCTTGTTCAGGTTGTTACGCTTTTATTTGTCTTAAAAGTTTATCTTCTGCAAATGAATGTGTCACTCAATAATTTGTGTTCTTAGCTTGTTAAGTTGAATAGCTTAATTAGAATAGTCTGATGATAATTCATGCAGCAATCAGTATTGCTTTATGTCAAACATATACATATATAAATATATATGTATATATAAAGAATTTTTATTGAAAACACCAAAGAGATGACATTGGTTTTATCTCTGGAAGTTGAGATGCATGTGATCTTTTGAAAATATGTTCTCTCTTTATCTACTTTACCTTTGCAATTTGTTGCACACTTTTGATACTTACAGTCTGAAACTTGCAAATTGAATTTTCTGAATTCACCTTTTGCTCCTTCAAATTGATGAAATCACTAATATGATGATGAAATAGTAAAATATATGTTTTAAGATTACCCTCTCCATGTTTTACAGAATTATACTCTGTCCAGAGTATGCCAGATTAATTTCAGATCAAAGTTGAAACCTTTGATGCAACTTTCTTTCTGACAAATGTCCAATTTCCTGCTCTGGCTTGACAGTCGCAGGCTGTTTTAGTACGCAATAGCCTGTGTGGCCTATAATTTCTTAATCACTGCTTTTTTAATTGTTAGCAAAAGCTCTGAAGCATTGCAATTACTAAGTGCGTGGGCACCAACTCTACAGCCCGTGGCCTACAATTTCTTTATCAAAACTCTATTAAGCTATGAAGCATAAGAATTACCATTTGATCTGGTTTTCCACAATTGTACTACTTTCCTTTAGTCTCAAAATTTATAGTATGAAAGGGTTCTTTTTTCTCTTGCTTTGTTGAATGTTATATCTTTTACAACAGGACCAATTGCAATTTTTCTTGCAAGGTTTATTTGGTTGCCTTGTGTAGTTTTGGTAGGATGATGATATCTAAATAATTTACCAAATGATCCTGGTTCCTTGCTAGTTTTTGCTTGTTCTCTTTGAGTTGTTTTTGAAGTCTTAGATTTGAACGCATTCGTAATCCTTCTGTTTTGGTATAACTTACTAAACCTCGGCAAGTTTTAGATTTCGACACATGCTAGTATAATCTATATCCTAGCCTAATTTACGTTTCAATCACTTATTTTGTGGGGAATCCAGTAGCCTATCTGTTCATTGTTACCTGTTGATTGGTATATTTATCCCACTAAACAGCAAGTTTGTGTTGTTTATTTTATGTTTGTCAACACTAGCCAGCTTTTAGGTGTTTGTATGCTGACAATTTCCACCAATTTATGCAGCGCCGTCTTTCAAACTTTGTTGAGAAAGCTTTTATTGAAGACGTAATCCCAATTCTTGTAGTTGCCTTCCACTGCCAACTGAGTCAGCTGCTCTCAGACTGCATCCAGAGGGTAGCAAGGTCAGATCTTGACAGTGTGGCTATAGAGAAAGAGCTTCCTCATGAAGTTTCAAATGATATTAAATCACTCTGTCTCAGATCACAGGAAAAGGATGAATCAAGTATGATGGAAATGGAACCAGTAAAGGATAAGAGAATCAGGAGAATCCACAAGGCATTAGACTCTGATGATGTTGAACTGGTTGAGCTTCTCCTGAAGGAATCTGATATTACATTAGATGATGCTTACGCTCTCCACTATGCAGTTGCATACTGTGATCCCAAAGTTGTTAAGGAGGTTCTTGGTCTAGGCTTGGCTACTATCAACCTTTGCAATGCCCGAGGATATACTGTACTTCATGTGGCAGCCAGACGTAAGCACCCAGCAGTTATGGTTCCTCTTCTGAACAGGGGAGCCTCTGCCTCAGAAACTACAGTAGATGGTCGAACTGCTGTTGCAATTTGCCGGAGGTTGACTAGACCGAAGGATTTTTATGAGAACACAGAGAAGGGACAGGAATCCAACAAAGACCGGATGTGCATCGATCTTCTAGAGAGAGAGATGCAAAGAAACTCAATGTCTGGGAACTTGTCAATCATATCAGAGGTGATGGCTGATGATTTGAACGTGAGGCTGGACTATCTTGAAAATAGAGGTGATGATTCTTAATTATATTAAATAATTCACTTAGATTACATTTATAATGTTATTGTTAATGATTTGAGTTCAGGATAATGCAGATGTACAAATTACAATGTCTTAAGTTCATTAAATTGTTTTTTTGTTTATGTTATTTTATGTCAATACTTCAATCTTTTTAGTGTTTGGGTTGGTAGAACCCCAAGAAATTTAAGAAGATGCTTAGGATGAGAAAGCTTTGCATGGATATGATATCCGGGTCTTGAAGTCCCTGGTGCCCCTGCTTATAGAAATTTGACCTATAATGTATAAAGTCAAAATTACCAGCACCTTAGCCTACCTTATTTTTAATCAAGACATTTACTTTGAGCTTTGTATTCTTATCCTTGAAATGAGTATACAGATTCCTTTATTTTGCAGTGGCATTTGCACGGTTGTTGTTTCCTGCTGAAGCGAAGCTAGCTATGGAAATGGCTGATGCTTGTACAACATCAATGCACACTGGCCTTTCAACATCAAGAGGGTCAAGTGGGAACTTACGAGAGGTTGATTTGAATGAAACACCCTCTGGACGGACCAAAAGACTCCAAGCAAGAATGCAAGCCCTCCGTAAAACAGGTATGGCCGTCTTATCTGTGACATGTATAAATCCTCTGTGACTTGCATATTTCCTTAGCGCGTGTTATCGCGCGGCGTGTTATCTCGCACGGTTTTCCATGCCTATCCTCTTTGACCATACTCTTTGTAAATCCTTCATTGTTGAACCTGTAACTTGCCTGCCATGCTTACCACAACCTTTTAATCAACCCGAAAAAATTATCTAGTGATATAACCGGGTTGAAATATGCAGCATATTACCATGGTTACCTGTACAGGAGAAAGTTACAAAATGCTTTCAATATGGAATGTCATGTAACTTCCCTAGTCCCAGGATGAAGTTACTTTTAAAGACTCAAGAGTCTTTGTAAAACCCTATTAAGTCTAAAGCTGGACTAGCATATACAACTTGAACTAGTTTAGGAAAGAGCATAACTTTTATCCTCATTATTCTCTGAGCAATCAGTAAGTTATATCATATGGTGATGGCAGTGGAAATGGGCCGGCGCTTCTTCCCCCATTGCTCAGAAGTGCTTGATAAGTTCTTGGACGATGAGATGGATATGGCTGATTTCATCCTCGAAAAGGGCACTCCAGAAGAGCAGAGAAAGAAGAAGACACGATTCTTGGAACTTAAAGATGATGTACAGAAGGCATTCTGCAAGGACATGGCTGAAAATAAGCGGTCAGTTTTGTCATCCTCCTCATCATCCTCATCGTCTCCGAAGGAGGGGGTAACTCACAAGATTAGGAAAAGGTGAGGCTAATTATATTTTGCAGGAAGCTGTGAGATTTTGATGAATTTGTAGTTGTATTTTCTCCTTCCATATATTCTTAGGAGCCTATTTTGTGGCATTCTCTTTATCAAAGATTAAGATAGTAAATTGAGTCTGTAATATATAACTTCAGGTATTTGGCTTGTATATTTGATAAAAGAGCTTACAGTTATAGTGAGAATGAAATCTGTACTCTTTGGATTTCCCTGTGTTGGTGTGATTATGTTAGCCTTTCCACCAAAAAACAGAGAATGTAATTCTAAATTTCTTTCTTTCATAATTTTAGTTCCTTGGGTTCGATTGCAAATTTTGTTTACTGCTCAAATTTCCAACAGAAGTATATGCTTCTTCATCAGATCCATCATATCAGTCTATTAAAACTCAAAAGGTTTTTCCTTGTTAAACATTCTATGAATTTTGCTTGAGCAGTAACAAAACTGTTTTACTCTTTCCCTAGCTATGACTAGGCCATGAGAATAAGGAGGATGCTAATGTTGACGTGAGTTAATGAATTTCTTAATGTTAAGGAGGATGCTAATGTTGACTTGGGTATGAATTTCTTAATCATGATCTCAAAAAATTCTTACAAGATTATGGCATCATACATCAACGCTTTTGTCCATATACTCCTCGACAAAATGGGGTGGCTATGCAAAAGAACCGACATTTATTGAAAGTCGTTCGTTCCTATTTATTTGGTGCAAACATGCCTCGATCTTTTTGAGGCGATGCCGTCTTCTCCGCAGCTTACCTTATAAATAGGATTCCCCCAAGTACCTTGAATTTCCAAACTTCTTTTCAAACACTTCACCACCATCTGCAAATACCTCTCACCCCAAACCTTGAACCACGGATTTTCGGCTTTGTTGTATTCGTACACTTACTTGATCACCAATGCAACAAATTGGATTCCCGTGCAAAAAAGTGTGTTTTCATTAGCTATGCCCCTCATCAAAAAAGTTACCGATGTTATCACCTTCCAAGTAAGAAGGATAGACCTTCATGGATGTAGTGTTTCTGAAACACAACATATATTATTTTTTAGAAGCACATCAGGAAAATCTAGAGCAAAACATCCCGACTCTTCTAAACTTTTTCACAATGTAAGAGACTCAGCATCAAAGTGACCGGTCGCCCCTCCAAAACAACCGGTTGCCTCCTTTATTCCTTCACGGGCGGAGCCACTATGTCAAAACAATCGGTCGAATCCACGCTGCCAAAATCAGGAAGAGGAAGTTGACTTGTTTTATGAGATTTTGCCCACTCCGGGCTCGCCTTCAGCTCTAATACCACACCAATGACCTTCTGATGAAGTTAGTCAGATAACATCTCCCTTTGAAACTGATAACACTAATGAAATATACCATGATGATTTGATTTCAGAAAGCATAAAGGATACAAATACCCTTATATACCAACTTCCAAAAAGAAAGAACTATGGTAAACATCGAGTACAGTACGAAGTAGATCTTAAAGCCAAAGAAAAATACTCCATCATTATATATCTCTGCAGATTATCAGAGTCACATGTACACTTTGTGAAGCAGTTGGTCGATATATTTGTCCCCAATAGTGTGACTGAAGCACTAGAAGACTCACAATGTAAAAAAGCTATGAATGAAGAAATGTAAGCTCTCTAGAAGAATGTCACATGGGAGCTCGTGCCTTTACCTCACAGAAAGAAGACGGTGGGATGTAAGTGGATCTATACTGTGAAACTCAAAGCAAATAGATTCATTGAAAGATATAAAGCTAAATTGGTGGCGAAAGGGTACACACAAAGATATAGGGTGGACTACCAGAAGACCTTGGCCCCAGTAGCCAAGATCAATATTATTAGAGTCCTACTGTCTCTAGCAGCAGATCTATATTGGCCACTACATCAGTTTGATGTTAAAAATATCTTCTTACGTGGAGAATTGGAAGAATTTGGTAAACATGGATTTACCACCATGATGTAATTTAGCTATTGACAAGAAAAATCAAGTTCGCAAACTCGGAAAGTCATTATATAGGTTAAAACAATCTTCAAGGGCATGGTTTGACAGATTTACTAAGTCCATAAAGAATTTTGGATGCACTCAAAGTAATTGAGACCACACATTGTTCTTGAAGCGTGATGGAGGAAAAATCACTGCATTAATTGTTTATGTGGATGACATGGTTGTAATTGGGAACAACACAGGAGAGCAACATAAGCTACAAAAGTATTTGTCTCGGGAATTTGAGATGAAGGATTTAGGTGCTCTGAAATACTTCCTCGGAATTGAAGTAGCAAGGTAAAAAACTGGTATATTTCTATCTCAAAGGAAGTATGTGATGGATCTACTTAATAAAATAGGAATGCTTAGATGTAAGTCTGCTAACATACCCATTGAGATGAATCGCAAGTTGTGTGAAGACATAGACCGGTTGCCAACCAATAAGGAACAATACCAGCGCCTTGTTGAAAGGTTGATATATTTGGCACACACAAGACCAGATATTGCATATGCTGTGAGTGTGGTTAGTCAGTTTATGCATTAATCCAGTATTTCTCATAGGAATGTTTTGGATCAGATCTTAAGATACTTAAAGTCAGCCCCTGGAAAAGGATTAATGTTCTCAAAGAATGGAAATATTGAAGTTGTTGGATATACAGATGCTGATTGGGCTTGTTCCATTACAGATAACCACATTACATCATGTTACTTTATATTCGTTGGAGGTAACCTAGTCACTTGGCGAAGTAAAAAACAAAATGTGGTTGCTTGGCCTAGTGCAAAAGCAGAGTATCAAGGAATGGCTCAAGGAGTTTGTGAATTATTGTGGATCAGAGGACTCCTGACAAAATTGGGTTTTAAACCAGAGAAGCCAATGGAGTTACATTGTGATAATAAGTGAGTTATCGATATTGCTCATAATCCAGTTCAACATTATTGAACTAAACATGTTGAGGTGGATAGACATTTCATCAAAGAAAAAATTCAGAACAAGATCATCTGTCTACCCTTTGTAAAATTAGAAGATCAATTATCGGATGTTTTAACAAAAGATGTATGTGGATGAGTGTTTTATGACTCACTTATCAAGTTGGGCGTTGGTGACGTGTATGCACCAACTTGAAGAGGAGTATTGACGTGAGTTAATCTACTAAATCAAGGAGATTTATTTCCTAAGTTAATTAGGTAATTTACTTTCTTATTTTATATAATTTACATATCCTTATATAATTAGGAGAATATCTAAAGTACCATTGTAAATTCCTATATATATATATATCTCTCTCTCTCTCTCATTATGGAGAAGAATACAATTAACCTAAAATATTCAAACCATGTTCATATTTTAGCAGCTAAGCCTAGTTGTCTTTGCTCGTGCGAACAAATATATGAAAGTAGCTTCTTATTGAACCATCTTATGCACATCTATAGTTAGAAATTGCTCATTCCTGCATTAACGATTAACCTTAACAGGCTCACAAGAATAAATGTATCTTTAACAATTGATCTCTGTTGTAAAGTCAAGAATGTGGAGCCCAAAATGGTAATGATGATGCTTGCCAACACCCATGTGAAGCCAAAGAAAAATGAATAAGCAGCCACAAAATTCTGCCTATAAATAAGGCTTCCCCCCTTCCTTTGCACTACACGCCACCGTCATGTAAGGAGGAGAGAGAGCTCAGAAAGAAAGAAGAGAATGAAGAAATAGGGTGAGTGAGTGGAAAGAAAAGAGAGCAGGGAGAAATTCTCCAAGAAAGAAAAATCAGTGAGCCACATATATTGTAAACACTAAAGTTGTAGCCATATTATTTTACATAGTGAAAAAGTTACTGCTACTGCTCTCCAAAGACATAGACATAGCCAAACCTCGTTAAATGTTATGTCTCATCTACTTTATATGCAGCTCAATATTCGCACATATTTCAATTATTTCATAAAACGTTATCAGCACGAGAAGCTCTCAGGTATAATTTTTGTGTTGCACTATTATTTATACTACTAACCATTGTTGTGGTCTGCTAGAGAGATATATGAGCAAACCCACCAAAACATGATAAGCACTCTTTTCATCTTCTTCTTTTATTAATACTTTACATTATTCAATGCTACTTTCTATATATGCTGACTGTACAAACAGTTTGAGTACAAATGGCAGGAGTGAAAGCAACTAAGTTGAAGACATGCACATATGCAATGATCACTTCAATATCATTGTCGGCCATGATTCATTTTGATACATGGTTACTTTATATATTATATTAAAGCATCATTAACTATTTTGGTCTTGATATAACATATTATGTTAAAAAATGGTAATATAATATACTATATTTATTTGCTTTTCTATTACTAACCACAAATAAAAATGGACCCTTGATAATACTAAACATATTATTAGTAGGAGGCCGTTAGCAATACTAACACTTTTCTTATCTTATTCAGTGGTGGTTTTATTCCCACAGTTATTTTATTTGATGTATGATGTAGGTTTATTACTCATACAATAGCATTTATTTAAAAGAGTGGAGCGGGTTTATCGTCTACATAACTGCCTTTACTTTTATTTAAAAGTATGGAGTCGAATTAGTGCCCATACAAGCACATTTACTTTATGAATTTATTTTACTGCATATTTACATTTATTTAAAGTATGGTGTGGATTTATCGTCCATACCCGTAATTTATTTTATAGATTAATTGTGCGGTATGATAAGTTTTTACAGCATACAGATCAAAACCAGAAGTTCCTTGATCTTCATCATATAACTACATCAGGATTTGAAGATCCTTGATGATGATATTGATATGAGAGCTAGCAGTCTCTTCGGTACTATACTTGTAAACAAGAGATCGGACTTGAAGATCCTTGATCCTTGACATGTAAATAAGGACCTAAAGTTCCTTGATGATATAACAGTACCGTATTGGTTAAAAGTGTCATACACATGAATAATAATTGTACTGGCAAATGTACTGTACACATGAATAGATACGTATTCATGATTTGATGAATAGTACTATATGCATGAATAGTGACGTATGCATAAATATTAACCATTTTGGGTAAACAGTCACTATGTACAAAAGGGAACCTGCAGTTCCTTAAACTCATGGATGAGCAATTAAATGAGATGCCAGAAGTTCCTCAAAATATAGACAATTATGTAAGGGCTTGAAGTCTCGAAATATGTACAAAAAATTATAAAAATGTCCATACCATGAGAATATGTGATTTTAGCCCTAAGTTCAAAATTTGACAATATTGAGAACCTGAAAGTTCCAATAGTTAAATGAACAACCCTTGAGGTATTATTTCAATTTGTGGTACACCACATATTTCTTTGGCATAAGAAAATGATGAATTTAATAAAGTTCAATTCTGTTATAATCGACACCTCAAGGAAGAAATATATTTTGTGAATTCCGGTTGTTAAGAATACACCGTGAAATAGATAATATCAGGATAAACCTCAAATGATGAATTGAGGCTCTCCATATTTTTTGTTATATTATATGATCTGGGCCGGAAACCCATGAACCCAAATATATGAGAAAATTCCGAATCTGAAATTTTAGGTATGTAGTAGTTAATGCTCTTCACTACTATATTGCAATATTGTCATGATTTTCCTCAATTCATATTTCGTGCCTATCTAAAAAAGGCAAATGAATTATGAGGTTGTGTTTAGCCCAGGCCAGAAGTTCCGGACTCACATGCATTGAAATATGTAATTTGAGAGATTTGATGTGGTTACTTGAACCTATAAGGCACAATGTTCCAAACTGTCATTTTGAAAAGACGTAAAACCACATGTGCAAGTTTAAGAATTTGCGCAATTATTATAACAGAAAAGGAGTATACAACAGATAGAGTTTTTCCACCTGTAAGGAAAAGCAGGCTTTGCAAAATCTATAAAATTACATTATGTTTTGGAAGCCTCTGAAGGAAGATGACGGCGCATCTTAAGCTTAGCCATGAGCCTCTCGTGGTCTCCCAGAATCTTTTCATTGGAAACCTGCAGCATATCTAACCTTCTCAACGTATCAATAGAGTACAAACTCACCAGTTTCAACAAGGCATTATTTTCCTCTTTAAGTTTCTCAACCTCTTGTTGAAACTCATGAAGCATTCTCTGAAGAGATGAATTTTCAGTGGTCAGCTCCTGAACCTCGTTTGCTCTAGCACACAAACGATCAGCCATGTTAGAAACAGAAGCAGCACTCTGAATGCTAAAAGCCATTGAGTCATCAATAGCCTCTTCATCAGACCTCACTAATAACAGCATTTCATCCATTGGAATAAGGAAATTCCTAGCTATTATGACAGCAGTCGCATCATTCATCATCACAGAATCATTAACCATGAGATGACGATTTTGGGATACGAAGGATGGACACCAAACTTTGGCGTCATGAGTTATGTTAGGAGCAACATTTAAATCAAGATGGTTTGGGTAAGAAGAAGAGGAAGCCATTTTTAAGAATGTTTCAAGGAAAGTTTTAAGAGAAGCTGAATTTTCAGAAAATGTAAGAAAGTTGAGTTGAAACGCAGTTACTCCAATCAGGTCTTGCATAGGCAATATCTATATGCGGAAATATGGCAACGGTTTCCCAGATCCCAATATTATCTCCGATCCCCATATTCTCTTTTTTCTTTCCCAGATTCCAAAACTTCACGCAGCCTCCATTAATGTTTGTCGGCACTTTCAGTGTTCTCAAGGATTATTTTCGTCAAAGCCAATCTTGCTTTGCGGATTTCACAGAGCTACTTTTTCAAAAGCACCCCGAGAATCTCGCGAATTTTTGTGGTTAATCTGAAATTCATTGGATATACCTATTCCTCTTATTTGTGTATAAATATGTTACTAACGAAATTTTCTTTGCAGAAGACATCCAGTTTTCTCCATATCTAGTGATGCAATATCACATGTTTTTCTTATCAGTGAGCACTCGATGTGCTTGAGAAGCAAGACTATCTCTGATCAGCAATTCAAGAAGCGAGACTATCCCTGATCATGTTTCCGCTACATCGGGGAACTGTAATGACGATCACATGCTCTGATCTCCTGGAGTTCTTCTAGACTAGGAGAAATGAGAGTTTGTTGTCTGCTTTCATCAGCTTCCTCCCTTGATTGCTTACCTTACCTTGCAATCAATATCACAATTTTTGTATCTTTTCTTTCTTTTTATAACTCTCTATTCATAAGGATTTGATTCCTTTAGAACAAACATCCGAAGAAAGAATCCATGAAGTGATCCTAACTCTGAGGGTTATTTGTTTTTGACAAAGAGAAGAATTGTGATTTTTGCTCTTGCAAGATATAACTAGATCATCAAGCATTACATTGTATTTGCTAAGCCGATACGAGCTTTGAAGATATTTGAGCAAAGTCTCTCCCGCCTAAGGATATAAGCGATACTTATATTATTTCATACTTGTATTCTTATTTTGATATTTTGTACAGCATCCTTAAAGGTAACCAAATGGGGAGATAAGGCCGTTCTTGAAGAACGCCATGCAAATGACCGTCCAGAAGAATGACTTGCATTATAGATCGTTCCAGAAGAACGACTTGTATTATGACCGTTCCAGAAGAATGACTTGTATCATTCTGATATGCATTCATGAATTATTAATGCAAATTTCACAGATTGCAAGATGAATACATTAATGATACACTGCATAGATTAAAATCCCATAAGAAAAAAATATGGGTATATCAGTGATCAATATGATGCACGTCTGTTGCGTAGCAAGTGATATGGATTGAAGTCCCGGAAGGACAATCCTTTAACATGTCAATATTGATATGGTGCACGCCTAATGCGTAGCAAATTATATGGTTTAAAGTCCTATAAATTAATTGACATGTATGTATTAATCTATGGCATGCCCGCAGCATGACAGATATATGGGTTCTAAATGTTTCAACTTCCTAAATGGAGATTATCCACGCCCTACTGTAAAATAACGCTCCATTGGAGGTTATGATCCATATTCTCACATAATTCATCTTATAAAAGATGTCTATCTGGAAAGAGACAATAAAAGCTCCCTGAAGTGACTTGGGTACCCAAAAGCAAATAAATGCTTATAATTGATGCATGTGCATGCACATGAGAATGGTGGGATCATGAATTGATGAATGACAATTTTTGGTTTTGGAGTAGCTATTCAAATCATCAATGGGCTGTGTTGATTGGAACCATGTTCTATTGTCGACAATATCATTTGTCAAAATGAAAAGAGGCAATTCCGTTATAGATGAGAATGAACGTGAAAGAACAAACCTGTAGTACAAACCCCAAAAAAAATGTTAATACTGAAAGTTATACTTGGGTGTTCGGAATAAAAGGGAATATACCCATTTTGTATGACACAATGTTTCTGACAGAAACAAGGAATGTTAGGTTTCTCCATATTTATATATGCAATCGTACCTCCTTATTGCACATTTACGGAGACCAACATGTTATCTTTAAGGGTTATTAAATGCACGGAATAAATCGCCAGAAATGATTCCCTAAAGATGTATAAATAGCTGAGTTAAAGCTATATAATGTGTCATAAAGTGTAATCCCTTAAATAAAATAATTAAATGATTGAAATTGCATAAAGCAAGTTTGTAGACATGTGCCTGAAGCACAAATCTTGTACTCAATACTAATATGTACAAATTGCCTCCTTGAGTACATTTATTAAGATAAGGTTGCAACACATTATAACTTTTAAAGAGTTGATAATTTATCAAAACTCCTGAAGAGTTAATACTTTGTTAAAACAAGAGTTCAAGAAATATTTGTCTCGGCCTTAAGATCGAGCATTATGCCAACGAGATTCTTGCTTATACTGAGAAAGTACTGAAGCATTTTTATGTGGATTATCCGTTGGGCACTTAAATAATTTTCCGAAAGTATACTGGACCGGATATTATATTTTCCATATAAAGATAGCTCACTGAAAATATATTTACTTACTCAACTATATGAATAGTTGATGGCTACATCCTCCAATCACTTTGAAAGATTCTCGCTCCAAAAGATAGTCATGAAGACATCAGGGGGAGCATCCAGAAGTATGCTACACTGATTACTGTAATCTTCTTCCATCCATAAGTTTTCTACCTCGCTGGGTTTCTCTCCAAGCAAGTCTTTAATGATGCAACTAACATATCATTTGTGGTCTCCAAGGGGGAGTGTTGTAAAGTCAAGAATGTGAAGCCCAAAATGGTAATGATGATGCTTGCCAACACCCACGTGAAGCCAAAGCAAAATGAATAAGCATCCACAAAATTCTGCCTATAAATAAGGCTTCCCCCCTTCTTTTGCACTACACACCACCATCATGTAAGGAAGAGAGAGAGCTCAGAGAGAAAGGAGAGAATGAAGAAATAGAGTGAGTGAGTGGAGAGAAAAGAGAGCATAGAGAAATTCTCCAAGAGAGAAAAATCAGTGAGCCACATATATTGTAAATACTAAAGTTGTAGTCCTATTATTTTACATAGTAAAAAAGTTACTGTTGCTGCTCTCCGAAAATGAAGGCATGGCCGAACCTCATTAAATGTTGTGTCTCATCTATTTTACATGCAGCTCAATATTTGCACATATTTCAGTTATTTCATAATAATCTCACATTAATCAATAGCTGATAATTATTCATTAATGTAAACCAATGATGGAAGCAAGCTTATTATATTGTCCACGTGGACAAATAATAAGGATGGATCCACGTGAGCAAAGTGTGGTAGGCCATTTTAGAATAGACTCATCAACTGCAATGAAGGGCCCATCAATTTCCCCCAAATAATTTCTTCTTAACCTTTTTTTTTTCTTTTTGGTTGGATGAAAAGAAAAACTTTTCATTAAAAAACGAAAAGAAAACGTCGAATATTTATTGTTCATTGTTCTTTTCTTTGGGTTCTGGAAGTTTCGCATGATAAGTTGCGTTGCCTTGCGCAACGATTCATCAGCTTGCTTGGGCCCGAAGCCTAATTGGGTCGTCTCGTCTTTTACTTGCCACTGGTTTCTCGCATTTTCTGTCACCCTTCTTTCTGGCTCTGCTCCAAAGCCTCGAACAAACCAAAACGCCTAAAACCACCCTCCCTCTCTCCCTCTCTCCCTATCTCTCTCCATTTTCACCTTCAACTTTCTCCTACACACCTTTCTCTCCAAAACTCGTCGACCCTTTTCAATTCTCTCTCAGAAATTATCAATTTTTCATCGACTTTTTATAGTAAAGGTGACGTTTTTGCTGATTGATGCTCGGAATTCGTCCTCCATATCAATTTCAGAGCGTTAGAGCTTTTGGGTTGCTGTGATTTTGGTGTTTCTGAATGGCAATCCAATCCTACGAATCCTACGACATGTTGCTTAAGCAATTCCTACTCCCGCACCCTTTTGTCCCATATATATCTATGCTCGTGGGTATGTTCGCCTGCAAATTGGTATGGCGTGTCTCTCTCTCTCTCTCTCTCTCTCTCTCTCTCTCTCTCTCTCTCTCTCTCTCTCTCTCTCTCTCTCTCTCTCTCTCTCTCTCTCTCTCTCTCTCTCTCTCTCTCTCTCTCTCTTTCTTACCCTTTTACTAATATATACCTTTGAAGCATATATTGTATAAAGATAGTATCTTTCTCTTCAATTCCTTTTTTTTTCTTTTTCTTTTCAGGTTTATGATCTCAACCACTTGCTAAGTGCTGCTTACTTTAAGAGCTATTCCAACCTTTCAAAGATGCAACGCATTGAGTGGAATAATCGGTGATTTTTCAGCCTCTTCTAAATTACTTGTTCTTTCTTGTTCCGTTTTGTTCATTCACTCAAACCCATATGTTTTGTGTTCTGTTAACCTGTTTATACAGGGCAATCTCAACTGTCCATGCCCTTTTTATCACAGCTATGTCATTGTACTTGGTGTTTTGGTCAGATCTTTATTCTGACCAACAGCTCAACGCTTTTGTTACGTTGCAGAGCTCCCCGCTGTCTACATTTGCCTTGGGGGTAATGATGTTTCCCATTCCCTTTGTTTCAGACTTATTTGAAATTCTTGTATCTGCTCTGTTTTAAGGTGTTATTGACTTCTGGACATTTGCATGTTGAAGCTTGAATATGATACTAGGTTTCTATATTTCATGTTTAAGCTTGATTATGCTTTAAATATGGGATCTTCTTGCATGTGTAAATTTCCAAGTAATATTGAACTAAATAGATATGCCTAGCAAATCAGTAAGTAAATGCATTCTCATCTTCAAGTCATGATATAAATTGAAGCCAATCGTGTGAGTAGTAATGTAGACATTAGAGAAGCCAATAATAGGAGTGATGCATAATGCTAAAGGATGATATGGTACCTTTTTCTGGTGTCATTTTGGCAGGTCTCAGTTGGGTACTTTCTAACCGACCTTGGGATGATCTTTTGGTTTTACCCTGCTCTTGGTGGACTGGAGTATGTAAGTGCATTCTGTTTTGAATTGTTTGTTATTGGGCTGAATTTTGTTATCCGTGTTGCACAAGCCTAGGTGGAAGTTGTAGTATATGAAGTGAATAACCTTGATATTGGTCAAATTAACTGTGATCATGTTAATCTTTTAGGTGGTTCATCATCTTCTTTCTGTAGCATCAGTAGCATATGCTATGTTGACTGGGGAGGGACAGCTTTATACCTACATGGTTCTTATCTCTGAGACAACCACCCCTGGTATCAACTTGAGATGGTATTCATCTCTTACTAAAATGCCTTTCTAAAATCTATGATTCTGTCCATTATTGTTGATGAATAGTGGTCTTGTGAAGGTATCTTGACACGACTGGAATGAAGGGGTCTAGAACATATTTGATTAATGGGGTTGTAATTTTCATTGCTTGGTTGGTGAGTCAAATCTATTCCCAATTTTTGCACAAATTTAAATCTTTTCCTTTTCTCTAATTTTATTTTCTGCGTTACTTTACTAAGGGAAGAGCCGTTTGACAAAATCTTTCTAGATTCAACTTTTCTTCTACCATTGATATTATACATGCTTTTTATTATTCTGTGCAGGTTGCAAGAATACTCCTGTTCATGTATCTGTTCTACCATCTGTACTTGCACTATCAACAGGTAACTTCCACACCAGCAAGAACTTAATTTGATTAAATTCTGAGGTGCTGTGGAGCTGGTCTGCTGACCAGCCTGACCTATAATATCTATGTCTTAATTTTCAAATTGATTATTTTATTAGCTTGTGAGACACAGCAAGAAACAAGTATATTCAGCCTACATGTGCTTGCTTAACAGGTTAAGCAAATGCACATCATTGGGAAATTTTTAGCTTTCGGAGTGCCACCAATCCTAGCGGTCATGAATGTGATGTGGTTTGGCAAGATTTTCAAGGGATTGAAGAAGACATTAGCAAAGAGTCAGTGAAAGATTCTATTGATGGGTGACAGTGGCTTAAGAAGTGACTGAAGATCTACACCTATCTGTGGTTATCTGGATGTACGATATGTCCTCAACTGTTCTTGTACACCCCCGCCTCCTCTTAGCATGCAAATGGTATACAGAATAGATCAATATGCTGAGCACACGACATGGTTTCTGATGCAGTGCGAATCTAAAGATATAGTAGATGTTCAGGAACCGTTTCTTGTGATTTTAGAACACAGCTGAACCATAGTAATATTAACTGGGTTCTTGATCCTGAGTCAAATCAATTTCTTTGTTGATCTTACTTCTGTGCTTGGGATGGAACTGAAATTGTTATTTTTTATTTTTTTATTTTTTTATCTCAGCGTTTTGAGCCGGGAAGCGGCAAGCACTTGTGTTCTTCCCACCGCCTTACCAGTCATGTACAGCTGAGCCTTCATGTAATGTGCTGGTAAAGAAGTGGCGGTGTTATTTCTGGAGCCATATATGTATATAGTTCCTGTTTCAGCTTAGAAAATATGTATAGTTTTATAAGTAGGGAAACACTTGCTCCCACGAAATATTGTATAACAATTGTGTATCCCTGTAAATAAATAAATAAAAACCAATAGCAACAGAACAATGAAGTTCAAGAAACATGATATACATTTGTCCTTGAAGCATTTGGTCAAAGTCATTTTATCATAATGTGCAAGATTGAGACCAAAATTGAACATCTATAATGTTCGTATTTGATTGATATTAATTAAGTTATTGTACAGTGGACCAATTTTTAATAATGAAAACAAGGATTTATACTTATAATTCTAATCCTACAGTGGAAGAAACAATGTTCAAATGGTTAAGTCCAAGTTTATATCATTGCTTCCAACCTCTTGGAAATCCTGAATGTTACTGAAATTTCCAGTTGAGCTGGACTGAGAAGTATTGTGTTCATCAGCAGAAGGCCACAACTTGCTTTCTTTTCGGAACTGCGCCATGGTAGTAACAGTCGGATTAAACGATAATGAGAGCTCAGAAAATCCATATAGTTGACAAGTTTCTTCATCCATAGACAATCTGCTGAGTTCTGGGGTATGAGCATTCTGTAAAGAAAATGTGAGTTATTAATTACTTGATCTGTAAGCAATATATGTATAACGGGGGAACTTAAAGTTGTGAATGCAACAGGTGAATTTTGTAACACAACCTTGTACCCCCCCAAAAAGAAAAAGTTTAATTATTACGACATATCAGTTGCAGACCACGACAGATCACCTTCTCAAAACTGGTTTGGTGCAAATGATACTTCTGTGCTTGAAGTACCTGATTTTGTTGCTTGCCTGCAGCTTCCTCTCGTGTTAATATACGTCCTTTTGTTTCCTCATCCGTTTCAGAAAACATTACATGCGGCTCATATCTTAAATAATAATTTTCTGATGGCCTGCAGAGGTCGAGAGAGAGAGAGACAGAGAGAGAGAGAGGAAAAACAAAACAGAAACGTTTTCATTGATTAACTTGAAAAATTAAAGCTAGAGAATGCATGGTGCTTTGTTATGCTTCTAATCTTTTGATTTCTTTCTTGCGAACAGAGAGATCATTTAAAAGACCAAATAAATAAATAAAGAAGAGAGATCATATATATATATGGAGAAGACATTACTGCCTTACCTTTGAGTTTGAGTTTGAGGTGAGAAAATGGAGAAGACATTACTGCTATGATCTTGAGAATGTGCATTATCATTCACGCCCCTGTACATCTAACATTCAATCCAGAAATCTACTTCAGTACTCAAACCACAGAAGGACTGACTGACTACGTATTAAATACATCATGTTTTTGGTATGTACAGTATATGTACTATTTGCAGTTTATAATATCGAATTCCGATCTCTTGGACCACAGGAGTTCAAGATATTGTGGTCACTCACCGTTGGATATTAATCCAAATGGTTCAAAAAAGTTTCTTAAAAACAGTGCAAGAGTGAGTGAACCGTTGAATTTATATCCAACAGTGAGTGACCATAAATCTCTTAGACCCCTGTAGTCCAAGAGATCGGGACTGTATAATTATCATCTACATGGTCAAAATTAAAGTGATGAAATGAAGAGAAATACATTTTAAAACCACTATGAGCCGTTCGATCATACTTTTAAGTCTTCAAAACCCTAAATTATGTATAGATGCGTAAACTTAAAGGGCAGCCAGCTTTGTTATTAGGTTAATAATTAAGAGAGGATTAGGTTAGCAAGTAGATAGGCTGCATTTTCCGTCGTGCTTAATTAAGATTAGGTAAATTTGATGAGGATCAGGTTAGGGGGTAAGCCACCAGTTTAGGAAACAAATTTACTATAACATAAGTGGAACTATCCCAAAAGTCCCATAAAGCTGTTTTTGCGGCTTTTGTTTCATAAAGGACTGCTTTAATTAATTAGCAAAAGCTGATGCATAATTAGAATGAATTAGCACCAGCTACTCTTTTAAAATAATGTACACATGTTACTTTTCAATAATGGCAACGGCCTTATAAGCCAATTTGATCTGATCATATCTCATCTCTCTTAGATCATATTGATGTCTATCTGTTTCGTGGCGAAACAAGACAAAGTTCTAAAGTATAAACAAAAAGAAAACCAGAAAGGAAATCAAAGGCTATGATTAAAGAATGAAAAATAAAAGATTAAGGGATGAAATTGAATATATGCTAATAATATGCACACCCTAACTTACACTAAATTAGGTCAAAACTCAAAAGTATTCTTATCTGATTCTGTTCGTAATTCGGCATCGATCCTAACCATTTCTCTGTTGGTTTATTGGATCTGTTTAGTTAACAAGGATGCTTAATTAGTGTTTTGTACGGCTTCGATTTTATATATGAAGAACATATATTGAATATAAATACCTGCAGATGGCTTTTGACATGAGAAATTTTCAGTCCCTTAACACTCATAGTCTGCAGAATGCGCTTGGGTGTTGCTTCTGCAAAATCAAGACATCTATTTCTTTACTGCTATGATTTCAAGACACAGCTTCGTTTTGGTTTGTATATAACTAGTTATAGTGACCTAATTCTCATACATACATATATATGCTAACTGCAGCAACCAATTATTAGACTTACTGTGTTTTCCACCAAGACTTTCAACAGCTTCAACAAACAGTTCATGGAGTTGAGGTGTCCAGCGCAGGCGTGGGTGATCAGATTTCTGGTAGTTCCTCACTCCAATTTTCTGATAACTTTTCATTTCTTCGTTCATATGCGAAAGATAATTGAGGAGCTAGCTCTTCACAAGCAAGATGATGAATGATGTATATATGTATGTATGTATATATATATATATATAGCTACCTTGAATGAGAGTATGAATGCAGCCGCAACCATATGATGCTGATCAGTCTAAGACCATAGACTTTTGATGAGAATATGTACATACTTTTCATCTACCATCATGTATTGTCTTGGTCACATTTTTATATTTTTCTCAGATGGAATGTTTTATTGTCCGATTAAAATATTCTACTAACTTGCAAATTTATATATAAATATTTATGGGTAAAACAAGGCTCCACTTTTAGAAAATGTTGGGGAATGGTAGTGCCTTGGACCTTTTCCTTGTGAAATTAAGCAAATTAAATTCATTAATATATATATATATATATATATGAGCCTATATGAAAATGAATGTTTGAGTGAAATAGATGATAATGCCAAAATGGAATTGTTTACGGAACAAGTCAAAGATGGAAATTAAATGCCTTGGGAGAGCGCTGCAGATCTAGGGAGCTGATTGAAACGGCTAGAAAGTCAAAAACAGTGATGTAATAGTACAATTATTTAGGTAGCTAGGTATATAGCTTCAAGCTTCACACAATATCATCAAAGTGGGAAATTAATTTTCATTTTCTCTTGTTAAATTTCAGTATTGAAAACATCAATCGAAGTAATTTTGTTGATAATGTTAAGAATAGTCATTTACACGTGCGTGAATGATTACCAATCATCATATTATTCCTTTAGAAACAATATTTTGCACCTCAAGGACTAAACTTACATGTCAAAGTTTCTAGTTGTTGTTAACTTCCTCAAGGAATATTGAAGAACAATTCTCTTCTAAAATGAGTCTTATTTGAGCACAATGATAAGGACACAAAGTTTTCTCATATAATTGAAATACCTATACTCCTCCAAACCCATGTGCAAAAAACCTAGGACATGCATGTAGTTGTTTAAAGTTTATGATTTTTGGACGACGAGCCACAAGATGGCAAAGCAAAGGCAAATAAGTCAAGGTGTGAATTTAAAAGAAAAGCAAAGGCCATCTCTTCTTTCTCCAATCAATAATTTATATACCTATCATGTCAATAAAAGACGGTGCCTACTTTTGGACCCATATGTACTGCATCTTTGTGCTGCCGTGTTCCACACTACAAACCCTAAGAATTCAATGTGCAAGAAATATACATGGAAGAATTAAACCCTAGAAAAGAATTTGTTGAAAGTTTGCATGCATGGTAGTTGATTGAAGCTAAAGTCATTCCGCTGCATTCACATATATCCGTAGTAAATTATGAGGCCATGATTCCCAATCAGGTCCTATCAGTTGATTATGGATTTTGAATCCATTTTTGGAAGCGACGAAGATAAGCTTCAGTATTATTCTAAATGACGATGATGATGCAGACATAACTACTAGGTTTTATCTTAGCTATAGCTTTTCAAATCCAGCTATGCTTATTTTTTTCAGTCAAATGGAATCTTCAAAAGTTATTGTCCTCTCCTGTCTACCTAGCTAGTTTCTATTCACACTACAATTTGGTCCTCTTTTCAACTGATTTAATTGCCATCCTTCAACTTCTTCCTTGTAATTCTTCCCATTAACATCGACTGCAATGCAGAGAATTTTGCTTTACTTTTGGGTATGGTTGAACTAAAAAAAGACTTTGATGTATAGAAGATCTTTGGTAATATCATTGGACCTTGCGCCTTGGGCCTATTAGGTTTTTGGGGCCTTACTTTTTAAAAGTGGGCATTATCTTAGGCCATCTCCAATCATGTTAGGGCTGAACTCAAATTTCTATTCTCTAAGATACAACTATTTATGTATTGCTTGGACTCAAAATGTTTTCTCTTCAAACTATACAGACTCATAATTTGAGTCCCCAGATTTTTTAAATTGGTTAAGAATGGTTAACTTCTATTTTATTTTATTTTTGTCGTTAATTTTTCTTGATATTATTTTTTTTTTTCAACATTCGTGATTTAATCTTCTGAATATTTTAACCTTAAAAAATCCAAAATATTTTATAATTTCACTTAAAAATGTGATTTATCCTTGAAATTTAAAAAAGACTAATCATATTAAGATAAACAACAATTACAAATAAAGATAAACGAAAATTACAAATAAAGATAAACTAATAACCACCATGTGGAGGGATTGAATAATAGTCTCCAAAGTTGTTTTTTGGAATGTAGGAAGAACTTGTTTTCATCTGGGTCTCCATAATTTCATTTTTCTTATTCCCCCAATATTTCTTCTTTCTTGGAGTTAATTTGGTTAGGTCCATGAACATTATCCTTCGTTCATTGGCCTCCTTATCTTGTTGGACTTGATAGGCATGTTGAGATTTGGTAAGTTTGTTTTGCTCTTGTAGGAGCTCTAGCTTTTGCCTCCTATCCTCCTTTAAATCATTTCCTTGTTGAATCAACTCAGACATGTAGTTTGAACTTACGTTTATGGAAGTTTCAATTCCTTTCCCCTTCTTTTTGGCAACCTTCGGTTTATCTCGTCCGAGCGGCCTTTGAGTGGGTTGTTGCACATCATCTCCATCTTCCTCCAAATTGACTGTATTGTCACTAATGGAAGAATCTATGACTATTGGTGTGGGAGATTCCAATAGGTCGTTCTAATTTGGGCAATCTTTTAAGATTTGCCAAGCGTGGTACAACTTGAAAGGCCTTCCATGAGGCTTATTATCATTCAAGAAAAGTGTTTTTGCATGCATATCCTATGAACGAGTTAAAAGAAAAAATAAGCTAATAATTGAAAATAATTATAATTATAAATTTACTCCTTGAATAAAATGAGTACTCACCACATCATCAAGATTAGAGCCACTTGCTTGCCTTGCATTGGCCTTAGTCATACATTTCTTCCAAAGAGAGCATTGTTGGTTCATGTTTTGAACCGAGAAGCAATGGCATGTTGAAAGGACCCGCCCCGAATTTTCTCAAAACCCGAGATGAACCCTTTGGAATTCCTGACATCACTCCGATGCCAGACCCAATTACTAAAGACCGAGACTTCCTATCGAAATTTCGGCAGAGTCTCCCCTATAAATTGGACATTCCCAAAATTTCAACCTGCATAAAAACGCATTTAATATCCACAACTGGCAGCATGCACAATATAATTTCATGCAAATTCTCATAAATGGCCTTCGGCCTTCCAATAATTCTCAAACAACTACCAAACAATTCAATACAAATTATGACTAATATTTAGTCTGCGGCTGCACCTAATAACCTTAGGCTACCTACGTACCCTCCTTGAGGGATCAAGCCACACGTAGTTCTTTCCTAAAACTCAATTCCACACTTGGGCGATACCTTATTTCATTTCTCTGGATTTCATATAAACTCCCCATACGCCGGTACAACCAACGCCACGTATGGGGCTTGTCAACACGCCGGATAACTTACGCCACGTGCGACCATGCCATACTATCATTATCTCTCCCCATACGCCGGTACAACCAATGCCACGTATGGGGTCTGTCTCAACGCCGGATAACCTACGCCACGTGAGACCTGCACATCATATCACATAACTCCCCATACGCCGGTACAACCAACGCCACGTATGGGGCCTGTCCCAACGCCGGATAACCTACGCCACGCGGGACCTCAATATCATATCACAAATCTCCCCATACGCCGATACAACCAACGCCACGTATGGGGTTTGTCCCAACACCGGATAACCTACGCCACGTGGGACCTAATTTTCACTTGGTGGTGCTTGTAGTGAATCCAAAATCCGGGGAGGTACCTACAGTAGTGCGTATAGCACTCCAAACTGACATTCTAGACTCTGTTGTACCCTTGTACAACCATATATAATTATAGTTATATAAATTAATTCTAATATTGTGTAACCCTCCACAATCATCTAGCACCCGATAATCCCCCCTAGAAAGGTAAGATTACTCCGGGAGACTCACGGTCAACCAAGGGTCAAACTACTCTAACCCTGTTCAACCGGACTTGCAGAACCCACGACCTCCAATTTCCGATCCGAAAGTCTCTATAGGTTTTACCAGGTATAGGACACTTGTCCTGCAAGTTTGGTTCAGATCGGACGGTCGGATTTCTCACGATCGCATGATCTGACAATTAATATAAAATATAAACTGTAAAATTACTATTCGGAACATCCGGGGCTCCGATTCACAATCCGTGAATTCCTACACGATCCTAGAATTTATCTAGACTAACATATATTAAATTTGGGACCATCCAACGGTCCCAACCTATCAAACCCGGATAACGCACAATATGCGATTATCCGTTCGATAGTCAAACGACGTCCGAATTGAGATCCGCGAAATCCTACGCACTCGTGACAACCAAAGGATCTCATCAGAACACGGTGCTACTTTTTACACCGTGCCCACGCGCCGCCGCACGCGCCGGCAGCGCGTGGTGCCCAAAGCGATAATGCTTCGCTGGAAAATCTCAAAACCACGGCTCCAAACTCCTACCCTAGGTATAACACCCTATTTGGAGCCACTTTTGTTCTTGGACCTACCCCAAAAAGTGGCCGGAAATGGCCAATCACGGCGACCGAAGTTTGGCCAATTTTCAATTCAAAAATCGGGTTGTCTACGCTAAGAATCGATCTAATCCTACCCAACCATCAGCTAGAACAGCTCGAGAGGTTCAAGATCCATACCTGGGTCGACGGAAATGGTGGCCGGAGGAGGGAGATCGGCGGCTTTGAAGTTTGGACGACGTCGGCCGCTTCATCTCCAGATTCCGGCGAATCCGCGGCGGCTCGCGGCTGGAGGTGGCTGGGGTAGGAAGAGGACGACGGCCCGGTCATTTTGGTACCGGTCCCGTCGTCATTGGTGGCCGGAGGAGAGCACGGCTGGCCAAAACGTGGCCGGCTGTCGCGCGCGAGAGAGAGGAGAGAGAGAGGCCCGCGGGAGAGAGAGAGAGAGAGAGAGAGAGAGAGAGAGAGAGAGAGAGAGAGAGAGAGAGAGAGAGAGAGAATCAGATTTTTATAAAAATCCCATTTCAAAATATTTACGATTGTGCCACTGGGTTTCTTTTGACCATATCTCTCTCGTTACAACTCCGATTCGAGCCCACTACGTGTCTATGAACTCGTCTCAGTACGATCTATCCAAAAATACTAGTCACTGCCCCAAACTCTCTCCGGTTAAAAATATGACTAAAATACCCTTAAATAATTAAATAATTAAATAAGGGTTAAATTCGAGGTCGGGGTGTTACACATGTGCAGTTCGACGCTCTGGTCCAACCATGCCTAGATCATTCTCCAAAAAAATTTGGTACACACGAACCCAAAATGTATCAATTGCTTGGTTGATGCCAATCGCCCCATCTTCAGATACAGAAACCCACCCTTTGCATAGCGCCTCATCTTCTTCTAATCTCCAATTCACACCTCTTTGGGATTTTGGGCCCATCTTCAACAACAATGGAAAAAGAATTAACAAAATTAACAAAGGAAAAAAAGATAATATTGAATTTGGTAGATTATTTAACAAATGGATGGTTATTTATAGAGTTTGTGCTGAGTTTTAGGGTTGGATCTAGTTTACATAAATTAATAATATTATTTTGATTGTTGAATTTAATTTTCAGCCGTTGGATCTTCATTTTCACTGTTGGATTTGCAAAAAAAAATAAAAATATACCACCCGTTGATGAAAGAGCTGTTGGAGTGCAATTAAAAAAATAGTAATTCAAACATTACCGTTGGTTTACAATGGACACAAGATGTAACACCCCGACTCCAAATTTAATCCCTTATTTAAATTATTTCAGTGAAATTGCAAATTTACCCTTGGGGTAGGGGTATTCTGATCATTTTCTTACCCGAAAAGAGTTTGGGGTAGTGACTAGTATTTTTGGGTAGGTTGTACTGAGATGAGTCCGTAGACACGTGGTGGGCTCGAATCGGAGTTGTAACGAGAGAGATATGGTCAAAAGAAACTCAATGGCACAATCGTAATTGTTTCGAAAGGGAATTTTTTTATAAAAATCAGATTTTTCCTTCTCTCTCTCTCTCTCCCTCCCGCGTGCTCTCTCTCTCTCTCTCTCTCTCTCCTCGAATCTCCGGCCACCGGCCACGGCTGCAGACGGGACTTGTGCCAAAAGGACCGGCTCGGCCTCGACGTCACGACCCGGCCCTTCTCCGACATCGGCCGCCGCTCCAGCCGCCAGAAAAAGGCGATTTTTGTCCAGTTTTCGCTCGAACTTTGCCGGCTCCAATCTCCCTCCTCCGACTGCCATTTTTGGTAATCAAGGTATGGAAATTCATCCATTCTTCATAATCTAGCTACCTGTTGGGTAGGATTGGATTGATTCTTAGTGTAGGTAATTCGATTTATGAATTGAAATTCAGTCAGTTTTGGGATCGCGATTTCGGCCACCTCCGGTCAGTTTTTGGGGTAGGTCCAAGAACAAAAGTGGCTCCAAATAGGGTGTTATACCTAGGGTAGGAGTTTGGAGCCGCGGTTTTGAGATTTTTCGGCGATGCGTAATCGCTTTGGGCACCTAGCGCTGCCGGCTCGTGTGGCTGCGCGTGGACGAGGGTAGTGAAGTTTCACTATGTCTCGATGAGATCCTTAGAATGTCACGAGTGCGTAGGATTTTGCGGATCTCAATTCGGACGTCGTTTGACTATCGAACGGATACCGCCTATTGCGTGTTCTCCGGGTTCGATAGGTTGAGACCGTTGGATGGTCTCAAATTTAATATATATTAATCTAGGTATTTCTATATTTATATATGTTTGTAAAGGTATAAAAAGAGTCTAGAATGTCAGTTTGAAGTGCTATACACACTACCTTAGGTACCTCCCCAGATTTTGGTTACACTACAAGTACCACCCCTGTGAAAGTTAGGTCCCACGTGGCGTAGGTTATCCGGTGTGCGGAGAGGCCCCATACGTGGCGTTGGTAGTACCGGCGTATGGAGAGATTACTTGACAATATGTTGAGGTCTCGCGTGGCGTAGGTTATCCGGCGTTGAGACAGACCCCATACGTGTCGTTGGTTGTACCGGCGTATGAGGAGATATTGTGATAATATGGTGAGGTCGCACGTGGCGTAGGTTATTCAGCATGTCGACAGACCCCATACGTGGCGTTGGTTGTACCAGGGAGATATTGTGATATGATGTTCAGGTCTCGCGTGGCGTAGGTTATCCGAATTTGAGACAGGCCACAGACGTGGCGTTGGTTGTACCGGCATATAGGGATATCTTGTGATAATATGTTGAGGTCGCACGTGGCGTAGGTTATCCGGCGTGTTGACAGGCCCCATACGTGGCGTTGGTAGTACCGGCGTATGGGGAGATAATGTGAAATACAGAGATATGAATAAAGGTATTACCTATGTGTGGAATTGGGTTTTATGGAAAAACTACGTATGGCTTGATCCCTCAGTGAGGGTACATAGGCAGCCTAAGGTTACTAGGTGCAGCCGCATACTAAATGTTATTCCTATTGTTCTATTGAGGTTGGTGGAGGTGGTGGGAATGACAGTGGAAATGGCGGCGGCGATGGTGGTGGCAGTGGCGATAGCCATGACTAGATGGTAGTAGTAGAGGTGGTGAAATCATATATTGAGAATAAAAATAATATGTATCAAAATCTATGAGGGGAAGCAAGCAAAGATTTGTCATGGCCGAAAATCAGTCTAGAGTCAATCGAAATCTACCACTTTTTTGTGTTTTATTTAAAATCAATGATTTTTTAACACACCCAAACTTTTATGGAGTCTTTTAAGTCATATTGAATACATGCAAATTTGGATGGACTTTAAAAAGTTTGGATTGAATACACCCATAATTTTGAAGGCTTCTATAAAATCGTGATTGAATACACCTGGACTTTTAAACTTCTTTAAAATCTTTTAAAATCTCAATATTGAATACATCATTTCAACTCATTAACTCACCTTCTCTCAGCACTTCAAATCAATAAAAGTGATTATATGGAGAAGCACGTATGGAGGTGCTTCTCCCTAAAGGTGATTCTAGCTTATCATGAATCACTCCCAAATGAGCCCTTAATCAATTCACATCTTTCATTAGTTAAAATGTTTTTAGATTGATTTGTCAAAGTTTTATCTTGAAGCAGCGTGTGATAGCAAGAATGATGAAGATTACGAAAGAAAACAATAAACCTTCAATTCTTGTTGATTCTCTAGATGAGAATAACTAAGAACAAAGGGGTTCTATGCCTTGTTGATTCTAGAGGAATACCAAGTTGATGGGAAAATAGAGGGAATTCTCTAAGTTTAATATTCAACGTCAAAAACTCTCCTACAATTAGATATATGATAGCTTTTAGACTTAGGGAAAACAAACTGAACTCCAAACCCTAGCTAAAATAGGAAAACAAACTTACTTGCTAAACCAAACTCCAAATTTTAATTGAAATAGGAAAATAAAAATATTTGCCTAAAACAAATTTCTATAACATTAATTACGCATCTTATGTTTGTCAAATTGATATAGAAAATTATAAGCGATGTGTGCTGCAGTACATACGCATATTTGTATGTATGAACATACATCTGTGTTATATTCATATTCGACACCTTAGTTGTTTTTAAAGTACTTGTATTTGTTTTTGTTTATCTTATTGATAAAATACTATCGCCGATCTTTAAAAGATAATACTTAAAAATTAAAATGATAATGAACATAACTTTACAAGTGATAGCTCAAAAGTATTATATTGAACTATGCTGAATGAAACCACACAAGGGCTGACTGGACAACACAAAAATTCCTATGTATAAAGCCCACTGCAACCCACAATTTTTTTTCCTTTTTTTTTTTTTTTTTTATACAAGCGATAACGGTGAAGGGGAAAATCCAATTTAGGACCTCATATACAGAGGGTAAAAACTTTTAACCACTTGAGCTACAAGCCCCTTGCAACAACTACTCCACTTTAAAATATCACACTTCTCTTGAGAATTTTATAGAATAGCATCAAACAAGGGTGAGCAAAGAGCAATGTCAGGTTAAGATCCATTGTATTGATGAAATCATGGTGATGAAAGATTTAACAAAATAAAAACTGATATCAAAATTTACATATTTCAACTTGAGACCCAACTTTAACTTGGCTTTGTCTAATATGGTAGGCTAAGAGCTTAGAAATTGTGACCTCTAAATATTATCTAAGTATATATCTAATTCATCTCGACACCAACTGCTTAGTTAATTTAGAGGGTCCTATAACCGCTCTGCCATATGCCACAGGCAATGATACTAACTTCTTTGCTTTCCCAACATAAGCCCTTTTTGTGAAATTGTCATAACCATTTGCTTCAATAGCATCCAGAATCTGCCTGTACAGCAGCAAAGATGCCCACACTGGCCATCTACTAGCTGAGTTGAGTTCTGAAACACCTTTCTCAGCCTCATCAAAAAACATCCTAGCTCTCTTTATTTGGCCCTTCATGAACATTTTCCACTTGTCAGTCACCTTTCCTTGAAAGATGTCATCGTCTGATAGGCCGGCTTGGGCAAGCTCATCTTGTGGGAGATACACTCTTCCTCTCCTGGCACTACAATGATCAATCAATTCAAAGAGTAAGATTTACAAGCTCATAAAAGAATGACCAAATTATTTTGTATGTGACAAAATGATGACACATAAAGAAGAAGCTTACTCTTCTCCAACATCTCTGAGTATATTAGTGAGCTGATTAGCTATTCCAAGGGCCAATGCAGCATTGTAAACAGTCTCTGTTGAAGCCTTTGATTCTGGGCTTATCCCCATTACCGGAACACTCATTAGGCCTACAGTCCCAGCAACATAGTAGCAGTAGAGGTAAAGTTCATCAAAGTTCTGGTATCTTGATTTTATTAAGTCTAATCTCATTCCTTCTACCATGTCTTTGAAGGGCTGTCCAAAGAGAAAATTGGTATGGTAAATCATTGAGTAATTCTAATAGATAAAAGAAATTTTTCAGCTCGATTTTGGATTTGTGGTAGTTAGTACCTGTATATCAACAGGGTATTTGGAGACTGTATCAGATAGAGCAGCATCATACATATCATACGGACGACCTTCGAAAAGATCCGTTAATCTTTTCTCCCATCTGTCAAGAGCTTTGGGTGTGATGTATGAAGCATTTGGTCCATCCACTAGCTCATCTGTCCTTCTGCACCACACTGCAGAAAAAAGAAAGCAATTCTTCATTTAAAAACTGTGCACAAAATTGTTTCCTCGTTTGCAAGCTTTAAAAAGAAGAAGTCAAGTATATTGATGTTAATGTGCAGAAAAAAGGATGTTTTCTTCAAAAGGGCCATGGAGGTCTCAATTGCTCCCTCAGTTGTAAAGGAGCAAAGATACTTAAAGACCATGTATAAGTCAGATTTAAATTGACTATAATTGACTATACAGCAATACTAAGCACAGATTGTGTAATGAACCACAAAAATTACAAGAGAAATAGAATGGGTTTCGAATAAGAATCATTATACCAACCATAAATTGCCCAAACAGCTCGTCGCCGCTCTGGTGTCATGAGTAATGTGCCTGAAAATCACAGAAAGAAACTGATAAGGACATTGCCTTGGAAATTAGTAAGTATCAACATCAAGTTGTAAATTGCATAAATTTTCCCTCCTGCAATATTATGGAATCTGAAGAAGCACATCCTATCTTTAAAGTTTTGATAGTTTAGAATCTAAATCTTCATTACACTACCATAATAGTTATTTCTATATAAGAGACTAATAACCATTAAGATCCTATCCAAAAGAAGGCAAAGAATAGTTTGTATTCAATGATTATTGGGAATCAAGTTCAACTGCTGTCAAATTTCCAAAAGTTCTCATTTCTCCATTTTCATGGCAACCAAATAAATTTCCTCTAGTCAATGATAATGTAAAGTACTTTTTTGGATCCCAAATGTTCACACTACTGCTTGGCAAATAAAAAAAGGAAACAGAATCAAGTGCTGAGTCCACCAGTATATCCAAGAAAATGAGTGGACCCGATTAAAGAAATAAGAAAAAGAGCAGATAAACAAAGACTAAAACAGAACCACAGAGAGAGAGAGAGAGATGAGCTGAAAGCCTGAAACACCTCTTACCCAAGTAAAACGTCTTGGCATATTCAGCACAGACCTCACCACATCGATCATAAGCCTGATTCAACAAATCCCAATTGCTCAGACCATCAGTTTCAATCCGTTCATCCAAGTCCAAAGCTCTCTCCTTGACCCTGCTCTGTTCTCTAACCAAAGCAGCCTGCTTGAGCACCACTTCATAGACCATTTCTTCTGATGATCTTATTGGGTGCGCAACTGCACCTGAGTAAGCTAAAACCCCAGTTGAAAAAGTCAGCCTAGAGCACAGTTTTGACCTCCTTGGGCTACCAATTCTGGGCATGAGACTCAGCAGAGAGTTGGCATTCTCTTTGGGACTAACCACCCAAAGAAGAACACCTGACATCTCAGAAGAAAAGCAAGACTGAGAAAACCCAATTGATCTCTTGCTGTTATCTTGCCTTTTGGGTTCAGCTTTCTTAATGTAAGGCTGTAAGCTGTGAGGTTGAGGCGCTCTTATGGAGAGATTGGAGGGTAAGGCAAGGTTTTGAAAGGGTCGTTGGCAAATGGGTGTCCAGTAGTTTTTTGAGTCTATTGCAATATAAAAAAACTCCCCTCTTTATATTGCTTCCAAAGGCTAATAACGATGTGTGCATGTTACTGAGGAGAGAGAGAAGCCAAATTCAAGGAATATGCTTTGCTATTGCATAGCTGGTCATACATGAAAATATGTGGACAGCGTTTAAAAGACTTGTGTAATTTTCTATCTTCTGAATAGGGTTAGTCTTGAAGGAAGTTGAGGTTCCACCCCAAAACCAATTGGCCATGGGGGGAGTAGCCCAACTCCTTATAAACCCAGGCTAGGTCCCTTAACATTTCAATGTGGGACAAACACTCTCAACACGCCCCCGCACGTGTGGCGAACTTTCAAGCCTAACACGTGGACAACACATATTGAGTGACGTGGGAGCATGTGTGGCCGTTGGGCCCAACACGTGAAGCCTTGCTCTGATACCATGAAGGAAGTTGAGGTTCCACCCCAAAACCAATTGGCAATGGGGGGAGTAACCCAACTCCTTATAAGCCCTTGCTAGGTTTCTCAACTTTCCAATGTGGGACTCTTTACCTTCACATTCTCACACGCCCCCGCACGTGTGGCGAATTTTCAAGCCTAACACGTGGACAACACATTTTGGGTGACGTGGAGCACGTGTGGCCGTTGGGCTTTCACACGTGGGCAACCCGCTCTGATACCATGAAGGAAGTTGAGGTTCCACCCCAAAACCAATTGGCCGTTGGGGGGAGTAGCCCAACTCCTTATAAACCCAGGCTAGGTCCCTTAACATTTCAATGTGGGACAAACACTCTCAACAAGTCTCACTCACCGGCATGGACGAACATGAGTCATCGATCAGTATGAATCATACATTAATCAATGATTCCGAATAACCGCATGAGGGACTAATGCTAACACCGATTTTTTATTTTTGTTTTTGTACTTGACTCATGAATATTCTTTTTCACTTATTATAAAATTGAGAGAACTATTCATTCGAGAGATAATTTTAATTTTTAAGTATTATTAAGCGCTTACTGCTATAAACAGTTGAATTTAGATAAATGATTTAATAGATTATTAGTTTTAACGATTAGAGATTCAATCTAACCATAATTATGGATTACACAAATTTTGTTGCTTGCTTGAGCAGCTTCGATAAAATAGCTATACACTTGATTTTTTTACGCACTTATAAATAGAATTGAGCCTAAAACTCACTCGTAACTCCAAAAAAAAAAAAAATGCTCCTTGTACGGTATTTTGCCTATACCATTGACTTTATTTAGAAAAGTTTATATATGACAACAATGTGCACACTAGCTAGTAGTAACAACAATTTGTGTGGATTCATTATACATATAAATTATGCAAGGATTTCTATTAAATGTATAGGTTAACCAAATGTCTACTCATTAGCTAGAGGTATAGTTGATTTTATTCGAAAAGTATTTCGTCTTATTTACAGTTAAACTATATGTCCATCCTTGGTCCCAATACAAAATGCATTAATATATTGAAGTTATATATATATATATATATATATATAGCTCCACAAGTAGGAAGTAGGAACCAGTCAAGAAAGGCATGTGGGATTCTGAATGAAGCTGAGATTGCATTTTATATTCAAGTCTTTGTCTTTGGAAAGTGACAGGTACCAACAAGGTTATTGCAATTTTACAAGAGAAAAAAAGTGGGTGTGGTGTGGATGAAATTGTTTTAGATCGCCTCTTGATTGTAGGGTACTGTGACTGATGAGAATGGCTTCACCTTCAGCCTAAGTTAGGAGAGAAACTTCCCTACCTCGGTGTTACTGCCCCCTCTTCTTATCGCTCTCCTCATGCAACACCGATATCGGGTAGGGAAGTATTTTTACTAGCTGGGGTAAGGATCCTTAACAGTTTTCGCATAGGTCTTAATGATTCATGAACGAAATGCATGTGAGTGAAGTGATGTATCATTGTATTTGTGTGTGTTTAACTGTCCTGTCTTGTCGACTACTCCCCATTCCCCGCAGCTCTCTACTAATTTAAGCATTTGGTCCTAGTGATTGAAACCTAAGTTTTGGTTTTCACCAAAAAAAAAAGAAAAAAAGAAACCCAAGTTTTGGGTGCCCATATAGTCTAGAGTTGGTTAGATTTTAGTCCCCTTTCGGTGTGATAAGAGTGAACTAACCCTATGAAGGAAGACATGATGTGATGGTCTAGCTAACTTCCTTGACCATTAAAGCAAATTTAATCTTCTTCTCTCTTTTTTTGTCAAGCAATTCGATCTTCTTACACAAGGGACTTCAATTTGATTTGGTCTTCAAATAACTTTGGCCAATAAAGCAAGAGTTAGGCATTCTCCAACTAATTTGGTAACCGTTTTTTCCCCTACTCCTTTATACTCAAATTTTAAGTCCACAACTTTATTAAATTGTTTAAGAATAGTTTAAGTCTATTTTTTTTTCATGGATAACTTTTCTTCATTTAATCCTTTTAAATAAATTCATAATTTAATTTTTTGAACAATGTGACCTAAAAAAAAAATTGAAATTCCACAAATATAATTTTATTTGAGACATGGGTGGGTATTTATAAAGTTTGGAGTGAGTTTTGGGGTTGGATTTGCTTTAGATTAATTAAAAGTATTATTTTGACCGTTGGATTTAAATTTCAGCTGTTGGATTTTTATTTTTATTTTTACGGTTAAAATAGCTTGGATTTAATATGGATTGTTGAAATTTAAAAAATAAAAAAATATGCGCGACTATTGGCGCATGACAACTTCAGCAGCAGGACACCTGGTGCCCATTGATTCCTCCTTGCACATAGAATGCGTCAGCCATGAGTGGGCTCCAACAAAAATCTACATGCATTGGTATTTAGTCCCAAGTTTGAGTCTTTCCAAATTTTGACCCTTTACTTTTCTTGGGTTGAGAGAGAAATTGGGCTATAATTTGAGATTTTTTGGATTTGACTTCATGAATTGGAGATGGCCTTAAAGATGGTAAAAGAATAATGCTAATAGCCGATGGGTTCCCACCATATATGGTACCCCAATTCGAATCCCCTGGCACCCCGTTCGACCCTAATGTACCCACAAAAATAAAAAATAAAAAATAGAAGAATCGTATTAATCGACCAAACTGACGTAATAATGTATATTAAATATGAATTATTTCTACTAAAATATTAATATTGTCAAATCATTTGATATATATCATTGAACATTATGTGAATGTTAGCGCAAAGTAATGAAGTTGATCAGCTGCTTGTATTGTAGGTAGGTATGTTGGAGGAGCAGAGAGGAAGATCCTTCCATGATTCCATATGCTTTTGTTGAGGGCCACCGTCACCTTTGCTTCATCGTTTTGGGTAGCCAGGGTATCTGGACATGTGGTGGTGGTGTAGAAATTCCAAGATGACATTTTGATTTCTTGTTCTCACATGCAAAGGAAATGGTGATGGTTTGGCCTTTCCCATATATAGGGTAGATCTTATCGTAAATATACCACCAACATGGAAAATAATATAATTAATACTCTACACATCATGCATTTTGTATCCCATATAACACATTAAAATGTGTGAATTCAAACTTTGAAATATCTTTGAAATTTTCGAGATGTCGTTTAGAAAAATTATTTTATATTATATATGGTAATATTAAGTGGTTGGCATATTAACACATAAAATACTTTTCAACATTGTAGATAATAATAATGAAATCTTTGGTGTACCGCACATTTAATTATTAGCGGATCCACATAAGTAATAATGAATGCAATTGTCCTTACTACTCATTATTGTTATACATTTATAATATTTTTTTGAAAGAGTTAAGTGTTCGACAAAATGCCTCAAAGAGGTCGAACTAGAGTAGGAAGCTGAGGGTAACTGAGCCAAGTGGTGCGTGGGCACACCTCGTCCCCGTAACGAAAAATTCCTTAACACACAACTGAATTAAATCATATGTTGATTTATTAGCATATGTTTGTAATAGACAAGGATCATAATAACAATGATGAAAAAGTGTGGACAACAAAAATGGAAGTGATAAAATGACTCATAGGTTGTCGATTGTGGATTGTTGTTGTGGCCATGGATCTCCCAACCCCAATCTTTTCGTACACTTTTTGGGTTCTTTTCTGCTGCCATGGAGAATACCACAGGCCCACTGCAATTAAGTTCACCACACACCATGGCCACCATATATTTGCGAAGTGATGGGGAGACAATTTATGGTGCTTTTGGTAAAAGACAACGACCCACTTGGCTTGGCAAACTTTAATTGTATTTTGTACTAGAAAGAACCCAAGTGTGTGTGTGTGTGAGAACAAATTTGGTGGCTGTGAATCGAGTGGTGTTGCTATCTATCACTTGGGTGTGAGTTGAACACAAACGTCATTTTGTTTTGCCTTCTGTCATGTACACTCCCTGGTCACTCATTGTTTTGCCTTTGGCAAAGATTCATTATCTTATGGAAAATGAATTTTCATCTTGCCAAGCCCATACAATCTGTTCTACAAAATGTGTAGTTTTCAAATTTTCTTGTACAATTTCTGCATTTTAGGTTTATTCTTTATGGAATTATCTGTTGCCTCGTAGATGGTACCAAATATTGCCAAACCAATTACGTAATTGCGTCTATATCTGTATCACTTTATAATTTAGCGTCTACATCTGTATCACTTTATAATTTAGCGTCTACATCTGTATCACTTTATAATTTATCTTCGAAAAGAGGTATATGTCGCCCATAAAAAAGGAGTGATGAGATTCACTCTATCCGTTGTAGCAACAACAACTAGGTTTTCCATAGCTAAGTAGATTTTACAATTAGAAACTGGCAAATTAGGAATGGTAGAAGGAAAATTCGAACTTGCAACTTCTTTCTGAGTTGGAAAGAGAAGTACACGGAGGACAAAAATAAGACTTCGCTAGGCCCAACGTTCATAATAATTTGGGTCATGCTAATCTTTCAATGGGCTTGGGCTAGACTACGGTCTAAATTGTGGGCCATTTCCCACATGCCCAGAGACTCATCCTCACTAAGCTCAAGCTATTGGCTCCACATCTCATGGTGCTTTTTGAACTTTTGATAATTACGTCTCATTATTTCGGATCAGTTTTCCAAAGACTTCCATGAAGATTACTTTTATGTTTTCGGTGACATTTGCTTTTCATGTCCTTGTTTCCATGACATGCCACCCCACACAGCAAATTTCACACTCCATACACATCATAAATGGGTTAATATATATATATATATATATATATAACAGATCATTAATCAAAAAAGATTTTCACATTAGACTTGTATGTGTTTCAATTTTGAAATCTAACCTCTTTGTTATTTTTTATTTTTGGAACACTCAATTCGTTCTCCAACACAAAAAACAAAATTTTAACTCCACAAAAAAAGAAAAGAAAAACATAATAAGAGGGTGACCATTTGGCTTCTTAATCTAATTTTGAGAATGCTGGCATTAAATGTCAATGAAAAAAGAAAGTTTTGTTGAAGAATACGTGCGTCTCATAATGCATCAATGGTTAGTATATTCACATTCCCTTATTAAAGGAGAAACTATAAAGAAAAAAGAAGGTAGTGGTTAGAAATATTATGGTCTTATGGGGTGAGTAATTACAGTGTGGTACTTCCAACAAAAAAAAATAGAAGAAATGACAATGTGATACTAAAGTATAGTCACACGTCATAGCTTGTACTCCCCATGTTATAAAATAACTATTCCTTTCTTTTATTTTAGAAATTCTGGGATTACATTAATAATTCAGCAAAAAAAAGTCATTAGCCATAAAGTAACCACAAAGGGCCATTACAATAACAAAGTGATTTAACATTAAGATAATCTGGGCCTCCTCCACTAACGTTCACGCAGGATCAAAGAAACTTTGACATATGCATTCCAATTATGAGTGCAAACTCAAAACAACCAAAAAAAGATAAAGCTTGAAAAAACCAAGCCTTAACAATACAAAGGAAATTCTCGTATAACAGAGGTGGAAAGCTCTCACAAAGGAAATATGAAAATCTCTCACAAAATGTGAGGTGAAAACTACCCAAAAAAAAACAAACCCAAAGAGTCGCGCGCCTTATTCCAAACATGAAGAAACCGCAAAAAAAATGGTGGTAGAGATCCAACATTGAAATGCAAATGGAGATCCGACGCAGAGACACATCTGCTTGTGATGAGTGGAGGAAAATCATAACAAAACAAAGACAAATAGGGGAAACCTTTTGTCTTTGAAAATAGGGGAAGAGAGGAGAAAGGAGGAAGGGGAAATGGAGAGGAGAGGAAGAACAGTGGCTTCCACCTCCCTCAAAGTGAAAAACGCTTTTTGAGAAATAAGGGGCTTATACAGTAACTATACCTAATAGAAAATATCAACATCTCGTCCAACGATATAACATATAATAATTTATGAGAGTTGATTTTTCCATTCTTCTTTTATCCGCTTACACTGTTTGGAATTGTATGTTCCCACTTATCTTTTGTCCACTTACACTTCCTTGTTGAAAATTGTGTGTTATAGTAAAAAGTATTAAAAAAAACAAAAAAGACTGTAAATGGACAAAAAAAAGTGAGAAAATCAACACCCTAAATTATTCTAAGGAAATATTTGCTTTGCCTTTTTTCATTTTTGAAACAAATCAACAATGGCATGGGCAATCTGAATCCATTTTATTTGTTTTATAATCTGAATATATTTTATTTATTAAAAGAGACGACGACAATTTGTACACAGATAGACGTTAACAATTAAACCTGTAATTACAAACATTCTTACTTGAGCATCCATACGCCCTTCCCTTCCATATGCAGTACAATACTCGCGGTTTCTCATATATTGTTTTTCTATTTGGGCCCCAATATTTCTGCCTAATTGCTATATCAGCCCCTCTCGCACCACGTTTCACCACCCACATAGCGAGTATCGAATTCAACGCACTCGATCAAGTACACAAGTCCCCAGGCCCCTCCAATTTGGCGAGGCGTATTTGTTTCCCTCGTTTTGTTTGTTCAAAATTCAAAAACGACCCAACAACTCCATTCATCCTCTCTCTCATCTCTCTCTCTCTCTCTCTCTCTCTCTCTCTCTCTCATTGCATAAATCACCTAAAAAAGAAAACCAAGAAGAAGCTAGGGTTTTATTTTTCATTTTTCTTTTAATTTTCGCAATCGATGTTATGCTCGCTGTTGGACCGTGAATTACGGCTTCTCTGCAGATCGGTGTTGAGGTTTCTTGACAGGTCGGTTTCGGGAGCTATGGGCTGCTTCTTTGGTTGCTTTAGGGTCAAGGACGATCGCCATCTCCGCTCTCGGCCTCACCTAGTCTCCCAATCCTCCCGTAACAATCAGACGGTAAGGTTTCCGTTTGGTTCCTGAGAAATGTTTCGTCTTCTCAGTGTCTGTTCTTACTGTTCTGTGAAGTATTCGAAATTTTGAGAAAATTTGAGGAAATCAGAGTCAATTGAATACTAATTTGTGCTTGATCTTGAATCAGCCTAAGAAAAAAAAAATTGATTATATAAATTTTCAATTTTTAATTTGGTTGCTGAGGATATCATAGAAAATGGAACCAAAAGCATTTCAATTTACTATTTGTTTTGTTCTATTTCGTTTTATTAGCTACCAACAGTCGATTAGTGTTTCTTTTAGTTAGCTTGCAAACAGTGGATGAATGAGTTCTATATAATATAACACTGCTTTCTTGTTTTTCATTTCCTTTATGTTAATCAGGAAGTCGTGATATCTCAAAACCGTTTGTCGTCTCTATTTTCAGCCGAAGGTATATTATTTTATTATTTTTGTAGCATATCAACCTTTTTCTTCTATCTGAGTCATAAATTTTATTGCTGATTTTACTTCTTGTTTGGTTTGCATATAACTCTCAAAGAGAGAGAAGGTTCTCCAAGCAAAGATAGGGAAAGTCCATGTTATGGGTCTCCACAAATTGACAAGGAGCTGAGGAATGAGGTATGAGTTTGGAAGTATTGGAACCATAGTCTTGTGCATTCCAGCTCTTTACTATGGCTTTTCCTTATAAGCAAGAACATTGACAAATTTAATGATCTTTTGTCCTGCGCACAGTGAACTTGAAAATGAATATGGCACTTAAAGATATAGATTATTTAGATGGTAATGCTAAAGAATAACATAATTCGAATCTGACAGGGCCATTTTTGCCAATTAATTTTTTGGGTGTTTTAGTGAAGAAACAACATCAATTCATGTTGCTCCCTTATTGTAATGTGATATACTGCAACAAAGACGTTCTTTTCCAGTATCATGGTGTTTAAGCGGAGAAACAATATCAATTCATGTTGCTTTATAAGTTAGACAATGTGACATTCAATGGAGCTTTAATTCCATTTTTGTAGTAGATTTAATCTCATTTTTACATTTTGCTGGTCACATTTTTGTTTGAATTTCTTATACTGTTGGAAAATATTATTTTACTTATGAACCGCACCTTATTCTGCAGGCCAAGTTTCTTAAAGCTTGTGGTACGTTAGTAGAGACCCCAGTTGAAATTCGGAAGGCGTCTTCAAAGTTAAATGGCTCACCCCACCATGATAGAGGTTCAGAGCCTCCAAAGTTCAACTCATGGCTTCCCAACACATCCATTAAACAACTTCAGCAGGAGGATCAACCAGATCAGCCCCTTACACCTATTAAACTTGGTGAAGAGTGGGGAAAGGGATCACGTCGTTCAGAGCATACACCTAGCAGGTTCTACAACTGTATTGAATGCTTGAAAATTAATAGATTTGCTATTTATAGATGACTTGGGAGATCGTTTGCTAAACCATAATTTCAATCTGACATCGTTTAGCATTGAAATTTTTTTGGGCTTCCATAGGGAAAAATCGGTGCCAATTTGAAATGGTCTGCATAAAATAATTGAGTTTTTTTTTTCTTTTTCTGGTGTAATGATCTGGACTTTCAGGAACCTTTTAGATTTAGTAAACATACTTGATTCGTGGGACGTTTGTCCTTACATTTTAGATTTTATTTCCTTGGAATAGCATAGCTTCTGACACTTGTCCAATTTATTTTGTTTGCAATGGTAGTATGTCGAACCAACAGAATACTGGAGGAATCTCTATCAGCTCTACTGAAGGCAGTGGAATAGTTACTGATTCGACGGTCAAGACTGAGAGTATTTCAACTCCAGATGTCCAGTGCAGGAGCAAGGCTGTTCGTTTTGAATGCGATATCAATACAAATTCCTCCAGAGGTTCTTCATCCGAAAATTATAGCCGGAGTGCGAAGGTATCTGAAACTCCAGGAAAACAGAGCATATCGAAGCCTTCAGTTTATCCAACCCCACTAACTCTGTCTGATGAGATGCAGACACCAGGAACTGTTTTCCCAGCAAACCTGGGAAATTTTCCAAATGGAAAGGCTCGAATCAGGTCCCAGTATGTCTATGCCGTGCAAAACCCCGTAGAGGGCATCTCTCAGTGGAAGTTAATGAAAGACGAAGATACGAACTCACAGGGACTTTCAGGTGAGCTAAGAGAATCTCTTAACCAATCCGGAAATGCAACCCCTATATCAGAAGTGGGGGCAAAAGAAACTTCATCTGGACAAGAGTTCAATGTCGAATCAAGTTTGTCCTCCTGGCTGAAACCAGTAAATCGAGATGACAACAACCAAAACTTTGGTTATGTTCCTGGTCGAACTCGCCATTTTGGAAGAACTCCTGGGGACAGGCCTATCATTGGGCTTGTTGCTACTCACTGGAATGAAGATGAGCCTACTCGTATCTCGCCGAAGTGGTGGGACGGCAACGGGATCCCAAACTCAACTAATAAATACAAGGAGGTATGCCAAAGTGCTTTCTATTTCTTTTTGCAGCCTTGAATCTTTAAAGCAGTGTTCTGAACTCTGAAGTGATATTTTAACTTTCAGGATCAGAAGGTGAGTTGGCATGCGACACCATTTGAGGAGAGGTTAGAGAAGGCATTGTCTGAAGAGAGTTTCATCTCTCAGAGGTATTAAATTGCTCTGGGGTGTGATTTTTGTCTAAAGAAGCATTGATTTGCCTTAACAGCATTTGTTTTTGTATGCAGAAAACACATTGAGGGAAAGCCAATTGTATTTGATGAGACTGAGGAGAGTGATACTGCTCTTTCTCAATTGCAATCTTCATCCCAGCCAAAATCAGTGGTTTCATTCTGATGAAAAGATGGTGGTTTTATCCCATTTTGTTGCTTGTGTTACATGAGTTTTGTTGTTGAGGAAGTTAAGCTCATTAAAACTATAAATTTGAAGTTTGGCTCTTCGGGGTTTGGGGCAACTTCTTGATTGGCTTGCATCAAGCAAGCCACTGAACGATTAAAGCGGATTCTGGAAATTTTATTACTGTGTCAATATAGTCATGCTGGCAGCATCCTAAGCTGCTTAGAATGTACAGAATTATTGGAAATCATATCTCAGTGTTTTGGACTATTTATTTATGCTTCAATCTCTATTGCTGTCATTCTCTGTTCATTTGAAAACATTGCAGTTTGTGAGTAACTATAGTGTAGTGCGGAGCATGGTTATGTTTACGTGTTATAATATAAGTGGTATAACTCGTTTATGTAAGGAGTATTGATATTATATGTGATTAGAGTAAATATTCTTAATCACTTAAACTACAAACTCTTTGCACCACATGGTTGTATTTTGGTATCATAATAATTTTTCGGAATTTGGGTGTTCTGAAGACAAAATATTTGATGTGGTTGTCACCCAACTCAGGCCCCATCGAAACCCAGAAAATATGGATTGGGTTGGGCTCGGACAACCTAGGTCCACTAAATAGGCCCAAATTACATAACACTGCAGCCCTAAAACCCAGAAGAAAAAGAAAAAACTGAAATATAAATGGAAGCTTCCGGTCGGCGTTATGCAGAAGGGCGCGAGTGGAGCGGCTGCTGGGTTGTGAGAAAAAGAGTTCAGAGGAATGCTTTGCTCGAAGCGGCATTTAATCAAACACCGTGTAGACACGAAAATAACTGAGGGGACCGTGATTTCCCATACAATTTTATAGTTTTCAATCTGAATGCGTTTGGTTACTTTGCTGCTCGTATGACATCTCCTCTGTCTCTCTTTCTCTCCCCACTCTGCCCACCTCGAACCCTCGGGGCCTTATGATGATGTCTGAAGGCTCCACTTCGCTTTGAATAGTTTTTTTCTTTAGGTTTGAATAATTTATTTTTTCGTATTTTTTCGTATTTTTTGTTCCATGATTTATGTTCTTGTTGGTTTTTATTTTCTTCAGTAACCATGAAATTTTTACAATTTATTTTGAATTTTCATATAAGACAGTGCCTGTGATGTAAGGGTTTTCTATGCTAGCTGGGTTTAGAATGGCTTTAAATTTCAAAGACCAATTTTTTGACATAGTCATTTAATATAATTTATACAGAGTTGAGGTAGAAAAAAATATTAGAAGGTGATGATCACTTTAAACTTTCAATGGTTTTGATGATATAATCCTCGTTGAATGCATTTATTCTGGAGACTATAGGTACCTTGGTCCTTGGTGTCCCTATAAACCAGAGATAACTGTAGATAGGCCACCATTTGACTGGCTTGCCCCAGTCAAGGATAATTAAATTTCTACTGCCCCTTATGATGATGAGCTAAGAGCTTATCAAAGCAAAAGAACTAGTGACCAAAGGCAAATTGGATACCTGTTTTTCAGTAAAGAAATGCATTCTTCTGAGAGATAGAGGAAGAGCTAGAGAGTCTATATAAGAACTGGGTACCAAAAGCTGTTCTGCACGGACACTTTGTAAGTTCGTTGTTTTTTCAATTTTCAAAAGAATCAGAATGGTGGTAAAGGTGTATGGCCCTTTCTATGCTTCACCTAAGCGTGTGCTAGTGTGCCTTGTTGAGAAGGAGATTGAATTTGAGACCAGCCCCATTGATCTCTTCAAGGGAGAGCACAAAGACCCTGAATTCCTCAAATTGCAGGTTAGTTTTAGCTATTAATTTTCAATTGTTAATTGTGATTGCTCTACTCATACTTCTCTTTGGAAATTATGTATATATATATGATCTTTGCATTGTTTTGTCTTTACATGTAGCCCTTTGGACAAGTTCCTGTCATTCAAGATGGGGATTACACTTTATATGGTATGCTGCTTTTTTAAATTTATATTAACATTCACTGACTTTAATCCATTTTTGCTTGCTCTCATGATAAATATTAAGTCGTTCAATAATAATGTTCTTGTGTTTTCTTTGTTAGATATATGTTGAAAATTCTGACAAGGGTTAGCATAGTTGAAATTTTCTATTTCTAAACAGTCTGGGATGTGATGTTCTTAACTTATAACAACGTTGATGAAAACCACTTCGATCATGCAGATTTTCATTTGAAGTTGAATGTGTTTCAGATTAGAAGCCTGATAACAAAGTTGCCGGGGTATTAGTATACACCCTGGTAATTATGTAGTATGTATTTACTTTGCTTTGAACTTTTGGGATGAATTTCCTAAATCTGCAAAGCTTTTCAGTCATTACAGCAGGATATATAATATTTGGACATGTTTTCTATGGGTAAGACTTGACTATATAATATCAAAGGCTAGAGTACAACTACATATGGCATTACATTTTGGGGCTTTACTTCAGTTCTTTATTTAAAATTGTGCGCAACATCCAGCAAACATTGGAATGTTTCGGGAGAGAGAAATTTATGCAAATTGTTCCATGACAAACTTGTTATCTGGATTTATTTTGTCTGCATCAATGTAATGATCTAACAAGTTCTTTGATAAAATTGTCAAAATTTGATATGCAGAATCGCGCGCAATCATAAGGTACTATGCAGAAAAATACAAGTCCCAAGGGACTGATTTGCTGGGAAAGACAATTGAGGAAAGAGGTCTTGTGGAACAATGGCTAGAGGTTGAAGCAAGCAACTATCACCCACCACTCGACAACTTAGTTATTCAGATTTTGTTTGCCCCAGAATTGGGTCTTCCTTCGGACCCGAAGATCATTCAGGAGAGTGAAGAAAAGCTTGGCAAGGTGTTGGACGTTTACGAGGAGAGGCTGTCGAAGAGCAAGTATTTGGCTGGTGATTTTTTCAGCCTTGCTGATCTTAGCCACCTTCCATTCACCTACTACTTGGCAAATAGTATGGAGAAGGAGTATATGATAAAGGACAGAAAGCATGTCTCTGCTTGGTGGGATGATATTAGCAACAGACCTTCTTGGAAGAAGGTCCTCCAGCAGTTTGGTGCCCCATTTTAAGGTATGGGAAGAAATTTTTGCATGCAACCAGTGTATACAATGTGTATCGTAATAATTTGTCACGTGAACGACATGTGAGGGAATTATTGTTGGAGGAACGTTGGATTCACTGGTTGTACACAAGAATTCTTTTGCCTTGGGGCTTTGGCCAAAATAAATAATCAAAAGTACTTGTGGGAATAAGAAGCTCCGCCCCTTGTAATTTGCTCTCTCTTAGGACTTAAAAAAGCATTCTTGCTGGATCTGTAATCCATTCCGGGTGTACAAGTGGATTAATATGATGGAGTTGGAAAGGTTTTGTTTGTTAAAGGCAGTAGTTATTTCTCCTCTTGTATAATCCAAACTTTTTTAATTTTTTAATTTTTGGATACAAGCATTATTGGGGAAGGAAAATCGAACTTAGGACCTCAAGTGTAGAGATAAATGCTCTTAGAGCGGTTTCACCGGAGAGACCGAGCCCAAGGCTGGGGGGGGGGCCGAAAAAAAAATTCGTTCCAGCGGGGAGCCCAGGCCCGGGTTGCGTGTGGGACCCACCAACTCGGGCTGGCCCGAGGGCCAGTTCAGCCCGCATTCGAAACCCAGGCTGATGACGTCACGGCTTGCGTCAGCGTGACGTCATCGCCCAGTATTAAATTTTTTTAAAAAAAAATTCTTAAAAAGTCAGATTTTTTCTTCTATAAATACCTTTCAATACCAATCCTCTTACATTTTCTTTTACTTCTACCATTATTCACTCTTTATACTCAACATTTTCCTCTCTATACCTTATTTCCATTTTCAACAAGTTTACATTCATTTATTTTTATATTACTCCATTTACTTAAGTTTACAATGTAAATAAGGAAGTACCCCCCATTTGGATTCAAATAAAAATACTAGAAAATCAAATTCCCACCAAATCAAAATATGAAAAATCGGTTTTAGTGCAAAATACAATTTAGGCTAAAAATGATGGCTCATTAAGTCAATATATACTTCATATTAAAATCCCATAAAATCAAGTTTTCTTATTTGATGTGTAAGGAATAAAAGCCGCCAAAAATTATCTTGAGAAAATGATTATTCCGAAAAACCATTTTTCATACTTAGCCAATATTGCACCTCCACTAAAAAAATTATGGGTCCGCCCGTGTCTATAAATACCAACCAATACTCTTCACTTTTAACATAAAATCCTCATACTTTTTTTTTTCTATAAATACCAACCAATACAACTAATAAAATAAAATCTTATCCGATATGAATAGTATTGACACGTAGGAACCCAAAAATCTTATCCGAAAATATTATCCAAATTAATTATTTAAGTAAAAAAAAGTTGTGAAAAAACAAAAAAATGAATAGTAATTGCCCTTAGCCATGGCAATAGGTGGAAACACAAAATACTATTTGCAAGGGCAATCACTATTCATGTGAATAGTGACTGCCCTACCTCCCTCTTTGCCATGGCTAAAGGCAAATGGGTGGAGTTACTCTTAATCACTTGAACTACAAGCTTTTTGTTAGACAATGGTAGGTTTTTGAACCAATATTTAGATTAAGGTATGGGTGTGGTGAGTAATTTGAGTGCATGATTAATGGCTTGGTATAATTCATATTTTTGGGTTGAGCCTGGACTTTAGAAAGGTTGGTGGCTTACTACTGACTACTGAGCACTGAGAAGCAATCTGTCAGTTTGGGCCTAAACTGGTTTCTGTCTTTGAATAGCCTGCAAAAAGATCATAGATCTTTGCAACTGATTTATCAACCTTTTAATAAATTTAGGTTTTAGCCACAAAAAAATCTTTTATTTTTGAAAAAAATAAATTTTTTTTTTAAAAAGACAAAAAAACTCCTCAATTTTCAAACCAAAGACATGCACATGTAGAGGATTTCTTAAGAAATCCATAAATAAATAAGGGTATTTTTGTCCATTTTGAATTCTTTTAAAAATATCTCTCTCCTTTTTTTTGTCCCTTTTTTTTCCTCTAACAAATTGAACAAATTTACAATGGATTTTTATGAGTTATTCCCTCGTAATTACCTAAAAAAATAAATTGTAGATTATAGATATGAGCGAGGCTCATTGATCAAAGTAGTGCTTCTATTCCCATGCAAGTTTGATTGTCATTTATCATAATTTAGACTATTGAAGACGGTTGAGAGGCCCATACATATCACTCATTTGAACTTTGGCATCTCGTATTAGTGAATGTGCCCAAGCTACCCATACAAGATATTCAATCAGAATCCAAAAATATTTGGTTCAGTAGCACATTGTTTTCATGCTATTTGGGTTGGTGAATACAAAACACAATGTTTTCATGCTACATTTGATTTGGAGCATACAAAACGCATTGTTCTCATACAATTTCAGAACCTCACTTGAGTGCATGAATGGCATGGTGGCACATGCATTCTGAACCCCTTTGGCACTTTTTTTAATTGCTCACGCAATGCACAGCAGCCTAAATAGAACTATGATGTCAAAGGCTACCATAATGAAAAATATTTTCCTCCTTACTATATAAATAGAGTCTATATATTCTTGTCAATAATGTGACGCGTGTATAATGTGATGTGTGTATAATTTTTGTTTTTGTTTTGTGTTTTTAATGAATTATCTCATTTCGGAGGGGACAAGCAGTATCCACTCATAATTGTCTTTTACCTGTTAAAGAATTATCTTCATGTGACCGCCTACCTACTACTCACTAGCTACTCACAGCCTTCAAAAAAGAAAAGAACAAAAAATCTGAGTGCGCAAAAAATCTTATGAGTTTATCTGTTTTGGAGTGCAGAGGGCAATTATTGGACCACTAGGCATGAGCATATCACACCTTAAAGCATGAGCATATCACACCTTAACTACTATAAGAACTAAGAAACCAAAATCTAGGGTACTCTGCAGACCGAGATCTAAATACTTGGTTTCTCGCTGAAACAGTAAGAATGGTGGTAAAGGTGTATGGCGCTGCCTATGCTTCCCCGAAGCGTGTGCTGGTGTGTCTTGTTGAGAAAGAGGTCGACTTTGAGACCATTCCCATTGATCTCTTCAAGGGAGAGCACAAACACCCTGAATTTCTCAAATTGCAGGTCACCTTTTGCTATTAATTCAATCTTTTGTGATTGTTTCTGCTCATCATCTCTTTGGAAATCATATTTATCATCTGTATATATGACGGTTGATCTTAATTTGTATTGCTTTTGTCTTTAAATGTAGCCCTTTGGAACAGTTCCTCTCATTCAAGATGGGGATTATACTTTATATGGTATGCTAAATCTTTAATTTTGGGATCAAAGTTAGCGTTACATTTCATTTTTCTTCATCTTTTAGCATACCATTTTGTGGGTTTGCTTCAATTCATCATTTGAATCTCTGTAGAGCATCAAATTGGGATTGTACTGTTTGGGAAGTAAGAAAGTTTTGAAATTTTTTTCTTTGACAATAGTGTTCACTGGTTTCTTATCAGCATCATCAACATAATGATCTAACAAGTTCTTTGATAAAACTGTCTTTAATCCGCAGAATCACGCGCAATCATAAGGTACTATGCCGAAAAATACAAGTCTCAAGGGACTGCTTTGCTAGGGAAGACAATTGAGGAAAGAGGGCTAGTTGAGCAATGGCTAGAGGTTGAAGCACACAACTTCCACCCACCACTCAACAACTTAGTCCTTCACATTTTGTTTGCCTCAGCATTGGGTTTTCCTTCAGATCCCAAGGTCATTCAAGAGAGTGAAGAAAAGCTAGGGAAGGTGTTGGACATTTATGAGGAGAGGCTGTCAAAGAGCAAGTACTTAGCTGGTGATTTCTTCAGCCTTGCTGATCTTAGCCACCTTCCATTTACTCAGTATATGGTGACTCTTTTGGGGAAGGAGTATCTGATAAAGGACAGAAAGCATGTCTCTGCTTGGTGGAATGATATTAGCAACAGACCATCTTGGAAGAAGGTCCTCGAGTTTGGTACCCCATTTTAGGGCAGATGTATTTTTGCATACAGCCGGTGCATACAATGTTTTTCGCTTAGTCATGTCATGTGAACGTTAGTATGTATGAATTTCTGTACCTTGGGCTTGGGCTTGGGCTTGGGCAAAAATAAATAATCAAAACTACTTGTAAGAATAATGATGTGCTATGTCCTTCATCATTTGCTTTCTCTCTTGGCACATGGTAAAGTATTAGGGAGACTTTGGAAAAGCCCAAAGGAGAGAGAAAATTTTTAAAACAAGCAAAAATGGACAAAATTGCCCTTATTTATTTTTTGATTTCTTAAGAAATCCTTTACATTTGCATGTCTTTGGTTTGAAAGTTGAGAGGTTATTCTGTCTTTTTTCAAAAAGCTTTGGCTTTTTCCAAAAGTGAAAGTTTTTTTATGGGTAAAACCTAAATTTACTAAAGTATTATTGCTGCATCAATAGACTTCTTTACCTTTCCTTTTTTGCTTTGTCTTGACAACTTGTTATGGTTAACTGCTTGGTTGAGTAAGTTCCTCATTTTTGAATTATGAATGCTCAAGCTGGATTTGGGAGGGGTTTTAAAGCCAGTCCATTTTTGGGTTTGGGCTGGATTTTAGTAAAGTTGGTGGCTTAGCTAGAAGCAACCTGTGGGCTAGCTTGTCCTAGCTTTTGTTCTGATTTAACTTCACCCAAAAACCGAAGTTCGATGTTAAAAGCTTTGTCTTTCTCGCTCTCCTTTATCTCTTTTATCTATCTTCTCACTCCATCTTCACACTCTCGCTGACGGCCAGACCCATCTGCCAAGTCTTGGGTTAAGCCTTCACCTTTGAAGGAAAGAACGAGGTACTTGAGCTATTTCTTGGTCTGCTTCTTCAATTTTTTTTCCTTCCTACATTTGATTCTGTGATGCAAGTTTTGATATTAAACCGATGCTTGAATGAATGGTTCTGGACGTTGAGGTTTTGCTTGGATTATGTTTTATTAATGTGTAAGAATGGGTTTTTATTCTGAAATACGATTGATTTGTTGGGAAAGATCAATTCCATTCCACTATAGAAGTCTATTTTCTAAGGGCCTGTTTGATAACCATTTCAATTTTAGTTTTTAGTTTTCATTTTTTGTGCTAGAGTATAGAGGAAAATGAGAGTGAGAATGGGAGTGAGGATGAGATTGGGAAGAGGATAAGAAGGAAGGATGGGAGCAGTGGCGGATCCAGGATTATGTGGCCAAGGGGGCTTAGTGTAAAAGTTTCGAAGATTGGGAGGTTGGGGAGGTTAGGGTTTCAGATGGTGGGAGAAGAGGGGCTGTGGAAATGGCTTTGGTTCTGTTCTGTCGAAGCATGTGTTGCTGTTCTGTTTTGTGCAGTTTTTTTTTTTTTTTAAATTTTTAAAACAGGCCCAAAACGACGTCGTTTTGAGGCCAGGTCAATTAAAAAAAAATTTGACTGAGCCTTGACCAAACGACGTCGTTTGGCAAGGCTGGTTTTAACAAAAATTAGAATCCGCGCGCGCTGCGCGCAAGGCGCAGGCTCAGCACAGCAACTCCAGCTCGTCTTGTGGGACTTCCGTCGAGCACTTGGTGTGCGTACAAGGGGGCTTCCAGCAGCTGTCCAAGGGGGCTTTCATGGAGTCCCTTCCCAAATTTCCAGCCTTCCAAGGGGGACCCCTCTTGTGCCAACGTGCATCCGCCTCTGGATGGGAGGGGAGGAGTAACAAAAGTGAAAACAAAAACTTGAACGGGAGAACAATTTCAAATAGATTTCAAATTTTAGTTTTTGTTTTCACTTTTGTTACTTCTCCCTCACATCCTCCCCTCTCATCTTCCCTCTCAATCCTATTTCCACTCTCATTCTCAATTCCGTTCTCCCTCTTTTTCCTCTGTACTCTAGCACAAAAAATGAAAATTAAAAACTAAAATTGAAATGATTATCAAATGGGCCCTAAATGTCACATTTTTTCTGTAGGGCTTGGAGTTTCGTTGGTAATAGAAATTTGAGTAATTGCATTTCATTTGGAGCGTGATGTGAATTAGAAAAGGGAAAGGGAAAAGAAGAAAAGAAGAAAAGTAGATCAGAGCAAATGAGAAAGGAGAAGTGGGCAAACCCATTTTGGGATGTGAAATTTGTTCGCATCATGAATGGTTTAGAGGAGAAAAACTTAGTTGCAATGGGCATATCACTGTTTTGCTCCCCGACCAATAATGCTATGCCGTGTGAAAGTGTTATGACGCGTTTTCACGTGACATAGTGTTATTAGACAGGAATAACAAAATAGTATTATCCCCATTTCATGAAAGTCTTTCTTGGTTTGGAGGGGTGCTTTTTGGAGTTTCTAAAGATGAACTTTAGTTGAAAACAAAGCTAGCAAAGCAATTCACATTTTGTTCGGGGGTTTTGGACTTTTTGAGCTGGTTTTGTTTTTGTAGCTTTCCTAGCTTTAACTGCTTTTGTATGACTTTCGTGAATGTTAGATGATCAGATCATTATTAACTCTTAGTTGGCTTTGCTTTCATACTCACATCTATTACATAGCGTATGCATCAACTGTGGAGAAATAGAAATAAGGATTTCCATTCCAACATTCCATTCTCATTACCTTTCCCATTGACATTAGCATTCAATTTCATTCGAGCAATAACATCACTTTAGAAATTGGTTTCCGTCTTTGCACCAATAGAGTTCAGTTCTCTTGTGTCCAATTTATATGGTCCTCCCTGTCTCCATTTTCGATTTCTGCTGTTGTACTCAACATAACTAATAGATAAGCCCGTCAACTCTCTTTTCTATCAATTATGTGTGAGGACAGGTGGTAGAAAACGAAGAAGGAAACAGAGAGGGCACAGATAAGTTGGACACAGAAGAATTGAACTCCAAAAAGATCATACTACTTTGCAACCGATTTATGACCCTTTTTTTTCTCCAACAAATTGAGCAAATTTACAATTGATTCCTATGAGTTATAACCCAATAATTGCTTATATAGAGATATTGTAGATTGTACATGTGGGTTAGGCTAGTTGATCATGGTAGTGTGCTCACCCCCTTACACCCGAGTTCAATCGCTCTCTCTCTCTCCCCCTAATTTAGACTATTGCTTGTGTAAAGAAAAAGAAATTGGGGACAGTTGAGAGGCACATACATATCACTGATTTCAACTTTGGCCTCATATTAGTGGATCTGCCCAACCAAGTTACCCACACAAGATACTAAATCAGCATCGAAAAATATTTGGTTTAGTACATACAAAACACATTGTTTTCATGCTATTTGGTTTGATGAATGCAAAACGCATTGTTTTCATGCTATTTCATAACCTCACTTTAGTGCATGCATGGCATGAGGGCACATGCATTCCGATCCGAACACCTTTGTGCGTCTTACCCATCTTCCTTCTAAAACGTGAACCATAATCTACCCAGAATTACAATTGTGGTTGCTCTCTCTCTCTCTCTCTCTCTCTCTCTCTCTTTTCCCCGCCAGAATTTTCACTCCCAAAAGGAATCTAAATTTCAACCTCTATAAGATCCATATTTTGTCATGTATAAGCTAGGGAACAATCCATCATTTCGAAGAGTGACCTGACATTTATAAGCTATATCATCTCCAATCATTCATTGACCTTTCTCTATTATCTATTTATGTCATTCATAAAGTCATGAATTATGATGAAGAAACAGTTTCTGGATAGTTGATGTGTGAAAGAAAGTTTGTAAATTGTAATCTTAATTTTGGGAAAACTGAAAAGAAAAAGAAAAACAGTAATGAGTAATTGCATTTCATTTGGGGTGTGATGTGAATTAAAAAACCAAATTTGTGTAATCTGCAATCTACAAAGTATATGCATCAACTATGGACAAATATAGAAATAAGGATTTCTATCCCAAAATTCCATTTTCATTATCTTTCCTATTAACATTACCATTCAATTTCATTGCCCCAACCAAACACCACTTAGAACCAAAAGCTGGAATGTGCAGACTGCGGGCTCTTCTAATTCACAATGGTGGTGAAGGTGTATGGCTCCGTCGACGCTTCCCCACAGCGTGTGCTGGCTTGCCTTGTGGAGAAAGAGATCGACTTTGAGATCATCCCCATTGATCTCTTCAAGGGGGAGCACAAGGACCCTGAGTTCCTCAAATTACAGGTTAGCTTTAGCTAGTATTATTAAGTCACTTGTTAATTGTGATTGGTCTACTCATAATAATCTCTTTCGAAACTATAAATATATTGATCTTTGGATTGCTTTGTCTTTAAATGTGTAGCCCTTTGGACAAGTTCCTGTCATTCAAGATGGGGACTATACCCTGTATGGTATGCTCTGCCTTTTCTGCTTTCTGGTCTTTAATTTGGGACCAAAGTAATTAACATTACATGCATTTTGTTACATTATTTATCTCCTAACATTATTCGATTGGAATGCTTGGGAAGCAAGAATACAGAGTTTTGTTTGACATACACAAACTTGTTCACTGGTTTCTAATCTGACGTGCAGAATCGCGTGCAATCATGAGATACTACGCAGAAAAATTCAAGTCCCAGGGTACTGAGTTGCTGGGAAAGACAATTGAGGAAAGAGGGCTTGTGGAACAATGGCTAGAGGTTGAAGCACAAAGATTCCACCCTCCAGTCTACAAGTTAGTCGTTCACATTCTGCTTGCCTCAGCGTTGGGTTTTCCTTCAGATCCCAAGATCATTCAAGAGAGCGAAGCAAAGCTGGGGAAGGTGTTGGACATTTATGAGGAGAGGCTCTCAAAGAGCAAGTACTTGGCTGGTGATTTCTTCAGCCTTGCTGATCTTAGCCACCTTCCGTTTAACCAGCACTTGGTGGCTGATTTGGGGAAGGAGCATATGATCAGGGACAGAAAACATGTCTCTGCTTGGTGGGATGATATCGGCAACAGGCCATCTTGGAAAAAAGTCCTCCAGCTTGGGGTGTTTGAATTGCCGAAATGATTATGATGTGACATGTATATGAATTTTCCCTTCTCTACTACAAACAAAATGATGTTTATGACGTTGATGAATGTAAAGTCTAACATCGGGAACTTAACAAAATAATATGAAACATATATAATAAGTGGTTCTCCATCATTAATAGTGCCGAGACCTTTTATGATAAAACATCACACCTACTAGGCTTCGCAAGAGCCGATGTGTGGTTGAAATGAAACTACTTATAATGAAGCACTACATACATGACTTTGGTTATGAATATGACTTTGTGAGTTGTAATCCGACAATTATTGGACTGCCATTTACAAGTGCATGTTTGAAAACTGCAAGGCTTTGTTTGCAGTGTATAGGGTCAGCGTCCACGCATATGAAATCATTTATGATGTGGGTGCAGGATCAGTACAATTTTTCGGTCGTTTTGGCCCCATAGAGGAAACAAGAAACACAGTTTTCACACATATAAGGGAACCCTGGGAAAGTTCTGGATATTTGATAAAATATTGCAGATATAATTATAATAGAGAACATTATTTCTCTCCCAACCCTACACTCTATCCTCAAAGATAGAGATGAGAAAATCCATTGTATTAATTATTATTTCCATTTGGCCTGTTTATCACAAAAAGCGACGCGTTTAATTTGCATGCATATGCATGTTATCTATCTATCACCAAAATGAGACAAGTTGGGCCATTGGATTAAAGAAAGCAAGAAAGTGAAGGGTAGATTTTGAAACCAACAGACATGCTATTGCTAAAAGTCAATGTATAACGTACATGTTTTTTTGTTTTATTTGGCAAGAAATTAAGCAATTTCATTAGCTCCACATAGTTGAACGTTTTAGCTTTTCAGCATGCCTGGAGAGAGAGAGAGAGAGGGAGGGCCACTTGAGGCTTGACTTGCCAATTGCTTTGTCATTTCTTCGTTTGGCTAGACATGGAGAAGAGGAGACTTTCCATAGTTTGGGTATTCTCCATTAATGAAAATTATATTCAATGAATTCTTATAATGTTCTTTGTTCTTGTAAAAAGAAAAAAAAAACACCATCATTTTCTACAGGAAGTCACAAATATACACCCAATAGGACATTTGATTTCCAGTCAAACCATAATCAAAAGAAAATTTAGTTTAGGTCACAAAAACCTTTGAAATTTGGGAATGCGATTTTCAACTGGTCTTAGTCATACTCATTACTTTTTTCCTTCCTTTTGGTCAGGTTTCTCCCCACATGTTACGCATCTTTGCTTAATGTTTAAATACTTAAAAATTGCCTACCACGCAAAGGACCTACTAGTGTAGTGGTTTGGAGTATTTACTCTCTCAGGCAAGGTCTTGGGTTCGAATCCTAGCATCCGTGTTGTGTGTGTGAGTTTATTATGCTATCGCCTCTTCTAGTTGTTTGTAAACTACCTACGTACGTACGTACCTTCATGAGTATTTTCTAAATGTTCTAGAATTATACATTTCTCAAAGAAAATGCCCAATCATTTCTCCTTGCAAAGAAATTGTCACAATGATTTAACACAAATACTAGAAGCTTAGTGTATTCTATGTGGACACATTTTTTCCATTCATTTTCATATTTATAGATAGGGTTTATTTAGGCTCTTGACTTGTTTTAGAGTTTCAGTTATGTTAGTTTCGTGAGCTTCATTTGGAATTATGCTTAATTTGGAGCCCCATTTTTCATACATTATTATTCTTAGCATAACATTGTTTTACATGTTCAGAGATACAGATTAAAGCAAAACGGCGTAGTATTGATGAGGTAAGACTACGTCGCAGGTAAGACTATTCCAAGAAGTGTAAGTTGCAATTTGGGGCTTGTCTCGAAGAAGAAGCTTCTTCAAGACCTGACTATATCTCTGCCCTACAATCTCAAATATATCAAGGACTTGGACTTTTGGCTTTTCAATAATTTGGTTTTAAGTATCAATAAAATTGTTGACGTTTGCATGCATGGTTGACTTGAAAACTTAAACTCAGTCTGGCCATTAAAAACCTATCGCCTTCCACTTCAACCGTCTCTCTATCTCTCTCTCTATCAAATTCAATGCGTATATATATATATATATATATATATATATATATATGCGAAACTCACCTGTCAAATTTTGATGCTAGTGAGATGACAATTCTGCGGTGTGCGGACCGCATTTAATTTTGTACGAAACTCACCTTTCAAATTTTGATGCTAGTGAGATGACAATTCTTATGCTTGTTGAAAGTCGTATATGTAAGGAAGAAAGGTATGACCGAATAAATATCAACAATGCAATTAGTAAATATAATTATACAGCATTCTATTGAAAAAATAACATACAAAATCTTTATAAGTTCTTGATATTGATAAATATAAGAGAACATAATGAAGGAAAAAATATATCACACGCATATAATATTTTTTTTTTTTAAAAATGTATATATGATTCATAAAGAAATATTATATCACACACATATAATATTTTTACCTAGTTTATAAATAAATTATTATTATTTTTCTTCAAATCTCTTTCAATATTAAGAAGAAACATATCATTAGTTAAAAGAGTTAGTTTGGCTAATGCAAATACAACATTATGGTCCTCATGTACTGTATCAAATATAACATAAAATTATAATAAATTTTTTTTCACTGAGTTAGATCCCGTAGAAAGAAAAAAAAACTATATTATCATAAGAGAACAAGAATTATCCCCCTTCCAAAGTGGACAATGGCCTGGTCTATATAGGAGGGCAAACATAATTCTATTTGATGCATTAAAATGGGTCAAATATCTCTCCCCCCAGCAATAATTAATATTGTTTACTGAGCTTCTCGTTGAAATTAATTGTCCCAATAAAAGAGTAAGGTACGTGGCCAATATATTAGTCAAAGGAGATGCCCACTCAGGTAGACTTTTAAACTATTTTACATGATCCATATCCCCAAATTTCTAAAAGTCGCATGTCACATGTTCTTTACCTTCCATGATTAATAATTTACCTTTTCTAAGCCTACCCAGGATTGTTCCACAAATCACAACTAGTCACACATAATCAGTATATGAAAGACTAATTAATTAAATAGAAGAAATAGAAGAAAAGAAGGAGAAAATGTGAGAATATGAATGCGATATTGAAAAGTTAAAAATCTTTTAAGGGCTTATGAGGAGTTGGATTATTCTCTCATTGCTAATTGGAATTAGGGTGGAATTTCAACTTTCCTTATAGTATTAGAGCAGGTTTGCCCATGAGTGAAAGCCCAATAAGACACAATACTTTATATCACCTAATATATATTATCCACGTGTTAAACTTAAAAATTCCCACACCACAAAAATGGGAGATTGCCAAAAGTGGGCAAAATGGGTCAAAGGCTGGAACTCGAACTCTCCTGCATGTGGACAGAGTCAGAGGGACCAGCATATGAGATATAGACTTCTTCCAAGACCTTTTCGATCATGCCATGACTTGACTGAGGCAACCACCACCGCTTGAAACATCGATATATATAATATTTTAATTAATTAATTAATTTAAATTCTCGTGGGGGAGAAACTTAACTAAGATATTTACTCTATATATATAAGAAGATTGATACTATAGCGCTGAGAAGAATAGTAGAGTCTAGAGAGAGAGAGAGAGAGAGAGAGATGGACGTGGCGAAGGTGATGAGAAATTCTTCAGATCAGAAGGTTAAGGAGGATGATGAGGAAATCATGCTTCCAGGGTTTAGATTTCATCCAACTGATGAGGAGCTTGTTGGGTTTTATTTAAAGAAGAAGGTGGAGAAGAAACCCATTAGCATGGAGCTCATTAAACAGATTGATATCTACAAATATGATCCTTGGGATCTTCCAAGTAAGACCACCCTTGATAATTTTTGATTTTCAGTTGATTATATATGTGTATCTGTGAATAAATATGTATGCAAAAATCTTGAGAATATGTTGGATTAATATCTCAGATATGAAGTTGATAGATCTTTACAGTACACCTGGTATGGCAGAAAGAGAGAATTATACGAGGAGGCTGCGCGTTTTGCATGTCTTATAGCAATCATTTATACATATATAGGTATTTTTAATGTATGCTAGGAAATGAAACTACTCAGCAAACTGTCTGCTTATCGAAACTAAAATCTCCATCCGAAGCAAAATTAGGGTTCTAGTTAGTTGTGTAATCATCACTTTAATTTGAATTTTAAGTCCGCTATTAAATAATTTATTCCAAAGAAAAAGTTGAACAAAATGAGCTACCTACCTAATTTAGTTAGCTAGATAGCTAGGACAACGTGGAATGGTTAAGAGGAAAAAACTTTACATGCCGTGGAGTGATGGAACAATTGAGATGAATGTTGTAGACACAATTGTCCCATCACTCTGAATTATGTAACTTTTTCCGCTGATTAGGGGTCCTAAAAGTTGTCGTAACAAACACTATTTGCATATGAGTCTATATCTCCTATTAAGTTAAGCAAAACATGTTGAGACATACAAAACACAAAGAGTTCATCGTAGATATATAACTGACCAACTTCATTGCATGCATGTGTCATTCTAACCTATATATATATATATATATATATATATTATAATTTATAATTTGCTCTCATGAGTGGCTTGTTTTCGGGTAACAATGAAGAAGTAAGCACTGTGGGGGATAAAGAGTGCTACTTCTTTTGCAGAAGAGGGAGAAAATACAGGAACAGCATAAGGCCTAACAGAGTGACGGGTTCTGGATTTTGGAAAGCGACTGGCATTGACAAGCCCATATATTCAGTGAAAGAGCCCCTCGAGTGCATTGGCCTCAAGAAATCATTAGTCTACTACCGTGGGAGTGCTGGCAAAGGCACCAAAACTGATTGGATGATGAATGAGTTTCGCCTTCCACCTCACGGCCATGGGAAAACTACCAACTTCCTCAATGCTAAGGACATTACACAAGAAGCTGTAAGTCTCTTCCCTAATTCTTAGGGCATCTCTAATGTAATACCCAAATTTTCATACCAAAACTCTCATATGAGTCTAAAAATGGTGGTGCCTAAAGGCTTTGTAATTCTTTTTTGCTCTAATTGATGCACATGAGTAAAAGTAAATTTGGATTTTGGGTTTCTAGGGCATTGGAGAAGGCCTAACATAGGTTTGGACCCAGATCAAGAATTTGGGGTCTTAACATTGGAGATGGCCTTATAGTCTTAGTTAGGTGACTCAAATTTTGTATATATATGTGTTAAATTTATCGTATGCCCCAAGTGAAGTATGATAAGACCACAATTTATATGTGTAAACTTTCTTGATAGAGTTGTGTTGTCATATTGTGAACTTGTATGCTCTAAGTGAAATTTTGTTTAAATATATGTAGATCTCATTGACAAGTATGATATGTGAAAACACTGGATCGATACAAGAAAACAATTGGTGCAACATGAGATGCTTATATGTATTAGATTGACGGCAATGTTATATTATAGATAATATTGCGCAACAAAATTAAGATACATATTTACCTGAATCTCATACATTAATTAGGTTAATTGTTGCAAGAGAACATTACGAACCCTATGCATGCGTGGAGTTAGTTATCTTAGTGCTGGATTATATCTCCTCATTAAGTTAATTGTCTAATTATTTGCAAGTCAGAAAGCTAATCACAATTTTGAATGACGTGATTGGTTTGCAGGAAGTTTGGACACTCTGCAGAATTTTCAAACGAATCCCATCTTACAAAAAGTACACACCAGATGACTGGAAAGAAGGCAACACCAAACAAAACCCTACCGATTCAAGTTCTAAAACATGCAGCTTCGAATCTGAGAACTACTGCGGCGAGCCACACGTGAGCCCTCAAGAGTCGGTCGTCATGCAACGCATTGAAAGATCATCATCAAAACCAGTTCGTGTGGACGAACAAGTTGATGAAACAAATCAGTGGTTTAAATTTGTAGAGGAGACTCCATATGCAACATCTTATTCAAGCTTGAGGGATATTCCAAGCGACAACGATTTCTTTATAAATGGAAACTGGGATGAGCTGAGACCAGTGGTGCAGCTGGCTGTTGATCCATCTTTCCCAAGTTTATGACTGTATAGATTAGGCATATTTGGAGGATGGTGTGCACCTCAAACCTTTTGTTTTTGTTTTTTTTTTCCTTTTCTGTGAGCCTTCCTTTTTCTGTCTCATGGTAGGTAAATACAGTAATAAAATTGTAGCGACTATCGTATATATATAAATAAGAATGTGACAAACCTTGATTTACCTACTAATTTAACTATAATTTTAAAATATCAATATATACTATAATATATAGTGTGCCAAAGTCAAATGCTAGATTGTTGTAAACATGTTTTTTTACTATGTAATGAGATGAGGATGAATTGAATCGAGGAGTTGGATTAAGTATGAGCTCTATAAGCACACATGAACGCAATAAAGACATGGGTATATCATGTGATAAGTGTTTTGTGAGGGTAATCGTGCTGCTGATGCTTTGGCAAATCATGGTGCTTTGGACTCTGGTTTAATTTGGTGGGATACTGCACCTTCTTTTATTTTGCCTTTTTGTCAGCGGGACTAGCTGGGCATGCCTAATTACAGGTTCTCCTAATTTCTTTTGTTTACTCTTTCAGAGTTTTGGTCTCTTAGGTCAGCATGTTGTTGTGCATTTCTGTCATTGTCTTTCTCTTCTTCAAGGTTTGGTTTGGTCCCCCATTGTTCTTGTATCTCTTTTTTGTTTCTTATTAATAATTATGATCAAGGAGACGGGCGGGGGGCTTTCGGAGTGTTGGTCCCCTCTTTAAGGGTGGTGGATGTTTGTGCATCTGATGACCGATACTGAGAAGCTAATCTCGCATAATCCTTTTGTTAAAAAAAAAAAAGTATATATGTCACATGGGGGGCACTATAAAGACATGTGTGCATACGAGAAATTATATAATAGTATGGTAGTAGGATTACATGGTATAGCATGTACACGTGTTATAACATGGGTAAACGACATGGTTGATATTTCCTCCTTTTACAGAATAGTATCAATAAATATCCACTTATATTATAACATGTGGACAAATTATACCACATGACCATACTACTGTACTACAACACTATAATTACTTGGTGTATACATACATATCACGTGATGAGTGCTATAGAGATATGAGAGCATTTTTACTCACCACTTTAACCTAAGGTGTACCTTCATCATCCTTCTCAACATTTGACATGTGTCCATGAGCATAACCATGATCCATAAATACAAAGTAAAAAGTTAACTATAGTTAGGCCCATGGACACGTGTCAAGTGTTGAGAATGATGGTGAAGGTACACCTTGGGTTAAAGTGGTTATGGGGATTTTTTTGTTCCAATAGCTCTATGTGGACTTGGGCGGCTGTAAAGAGAGAGTGACATTGCCCCTTTGCCTGAGTTCAAGAATTAGGCCCCAAAATACCCCGAAAGAATGCTGATTCTTAGGGAATACTCTGGTTTCTTATCACCAAGCTGATAATGATTGTTATGAACTAAAATTTTGGCTTGGCTTGAGTGACTTTTGGCATGGGAGCTAAGTCTCCACGAGTTTAGCAAGAGCGTCTGCCTGACTTGAAACAGTGTTTTGGATCAAGGCTATTTTAGAACTTGGAATGGCTTCTAGTTTCTGGAAAAAAGGTAAAGGATGGCTTTTGGGAAAATGAGAGGATAGTTGCTGAGAGAAGAAGATGATGGTTTCTGGAAAAAAACAAAAAAAACAAAAAAAGAGAGAAGATGGTTGATGGTTGATGGGAGAAGAAAATGATGGTTTCCAGCAGTGAGATTATAGCCGCTGAAGCTCAAGCAGGTGATGAATGAGCGACTCAAGTTGGTGACACAATAAGTATGACTGAGGCTTTAGTGCGGGGCAGTTGGGGGTTGGGTAGTAGTCGCTGAAGCAAGACTGGTAGTGGTTCTGGTGCTCTAAGGTAGAAAATTGGAGATCGGGTAATAAAGGCTGGAAGAAGACACGCTCTCTGCTTATCCACTCAATAGGCTCAATACAAATGGGCTTGGATTTTGGTGCTCCCAAGCAGCCCAAAAACCTCCATTTCTTGAACCTTTTGATGGGCCTCCTTGTAACCATTCACACCACAACCCTCTCAGCAAGCCTCATGCATGTATGTGGCTTGTTGGGTGATTTAGCATAGAAAAATGTATTATTTGCTTGGCATGACACGTACACTATTTCTATATTTATTTAATGGATAAATTCTCAAAATATAGCTTGGATTGACGCATTATCAACATTATATGTTATATTGGGCTTTAAACATTCTTGGGCTTCTTGTGACATTTTAGGCCTCAACAGTAGTGAGCAAAAATATTTCCATAGAGATATGGGTGCATACACCCAATTACAATGCGGATTCTCTCCACTTAATGAGGTTTAACCATATAAGTTAGATTCCAAAATTTTGGATATTCTTTGTCTTTTGAGAAACAGTTCTTGTGGGGTTTGCTTTTATGGTTGTAAATGACCACACCATACCCAAAAAGCAAAAACCACCATCAGTATTCAATATCATAGAACTTCTCATACTGCTCGCAGAAAGGATAAAAAACTCACAGAAATGTAAATAAATAGATTAATAAAACGAACAAGTTGGGGAAAACGAAATGTTCGGATTGTTGCACAGAAAATTCCACTTAGGTTCTTTTCAGAAACATGATAGATAGTTTAGGAAGAAGCTCCAAAGATACTTCTTCCACATAAGTATAAACCCTCTGTTAATAGCACAATATGAACACAATCAGGATAAATTTTTGCACGTGGCCAGCGGGAACACATGGAACGCATTATACAAAGATGGGCCTAGCACGTGTTTTCTTTATCTGTGAATATTCGACACAATGCGGCGCATACAGACGCCTAGCCTGATCCATGCAGAATCAGGCTGCCAAGACCTCAATTTGATAAATGAAAGGGTATAAAAAGTACACCAAGTTCACATTTCTCCTATAACTGACTTCTATATAGTCCGCCGCACGCCCTACAATTCCAAGTTTTCTGCTCTACAAATGTATCACTTCATTTTCAAGGCTGATGAAAAGAGTTCCCTCCTTGTTCATGTTGGTTACCAGCTGGTTGGCTAACAACAGGAATATCCAAGCTACTTGCTTCTGACTCGGGGGCAATTTCTCTTACATCAGCTATCCTTGCATCTTGAGCCTGAATGTCACTCCATTCACCATCTACAGCTGGCCGGTGGTTGACCTGATCCCCAGCCATGTGAACTACACTCTCCCCTGGTACTGGGACTGTTCTAGAAACACTGAGGCATGCTTTATCAACATTTTCTTCAGACAAGTCTACATGTTTAGTCAGGGGTGTATTGCCAGACTCAGACTTCTCCTCAAACACTTGCTTCGTATCAATGTGATGTCTGTCAACATGAAATGGTTGATTAATAAAATATTGATGATATCTTAATAAGGGACTAAAGGATTATAATCCCCAAGCCACTTATATATTGGGTAAAAGGCAGAAGGTACTAAACCTTTGAAGCTGTGCTTGCAACTTATTCACATAGACCAGGAGCTCTTGCTTGTCCTTCAGCGCAGCTGATTCTTTCTGCACAGCCTCCTTTATTCTAGCTTCAGCATCTGCCTCTGCAACCCTAACCTTCTCCTCTGCTCTCACGACAGCTGCTTCTAATATCACAACACGCTCTCTAGCTTTTGCAAGCTCAGAACGCCACATGTGTGCCTCCTGAAGAGCAGAATCTCTCTGCCTGATCAATTGGTCTCTTTCTTTGCTTAAGGCCATAGCCTTTTCTTCAGAATCTTTTAGCTACAAATATGAACAAAAGCCACAAAAAAAGTTGAACAATCAAAAGTGCTCTCAGAACAAAAAGTTAGTTTTTTTTTTTTCTTTTTCCAAATTAATAATTTATAGTAGTGGAGGGGGAAAGGAGATCACTTATCCAAAGACACTACAAAATTAACAAAGAAGAGCTTATCAATACCTTTAACATGGAAGATTCCAGCTGCTTATCTGAATCTTTTTTTAAGCGCTCAATTTCTGCACAAACAATTCTCCTTTGTTCATCAATCGTATGAGCTGCAGAGGCTGCAGCCTCAGCAGCTTCAGCAGTCTCAGTTAATTTTTCTGCTATTTCTTTAATTGTTGAGTCGCGTGCACGAAGGTCCCTAGCCAAATTTTGTAGTTCGTCATCTTTGACCCGTAATGTCTCCTACAGAACAGAGATACACAATCAGAAAACAAAGTCTAAGTGAACTAAAAGTTCACAAAGAGCAATTGGATTTGAAGGACTGCAGAGGAGTCAACATTCCTCATGTTTGCTTCTCACAAGTTTGGAAGAAATTCAATGATGTAGCATGTTTCTATCTCTATTGTGCACAAATGAATGTTTTAAACACTACTGGGTGTCAATTACCTTCTAAAACTGTTTCTCATGACACAGAACTGATAAAGTACAATTGAAACCAGGGCCCTTTCATTAACAAACTATACTGTAAAAGCCATTTCAAAATGAATGTAGGGCAGTGTAAATAACTAGATCATAAGCAGTACCTTCATAATTGCAAAATCATCCATTGGACCATCAGTTGGCTTATTCGTTATCACTCCCAAAGCATTTCTCAAAGAAATATGCATTGCTGCTTCAATATCCTTAGAACTCTCCAAAGCAGTCGAATTGGCAGCAGCAACAACTGCTGCAACCGTTCCCAGTTTCGCAGAACCATTGCCACTCAAGGAATTCACAGCTTCTTTATGGGCCTTTAAAACCAATTGTGTTGCTCTGCGTCAGATGACAAAAAAACAAAAAAAGAGCAAAAGACAAGATTAGATGAAACATGTAATAATGGAAACTGCTAATCCGGTCTTTATGGAAATGATTCGTCAAATACCACACCGGAAATAAAGGAAAGGTGGAATTTTTGTCAGATAAGCATTGCCTCTTTCACTATGACAACAGAAAATTAAGTCTTTTAGTCTTGAAAATGCACCCTATTCCAATTCATCCCCAATGGACCACAGGCTTCTATTGACATCATACAAAAAATTTACATCAACCATATGATGCATGAATAATATCTTTGACTGAAGTAACATAACAAACTAAGAGTCTTTTTTTCCCCTGATAAGTCACATTTTAAGAGAAGTAACTTGCTAATATATTACTTGAAGATGAGGAAATTTTTGGATAAGCCATTACATTTAGCCTGTAAACTACAAGCGAACTTCACAATGCCCAACCATATGCAATGGGCGGTCTAAAAGAGAACTCAAACTACATTGGGAAAGTTCAAATTAAATAGTAAGAATAGGAAAACAAATTCTAAAACCCTTGTTTTTTCCTCAACCCACAGCGATAATCTCCATTACATGTGTTAACTAATTTCTCATTTGAATCAGCAGCATATAACTCTGCCCTAGACGTTATAAAGTATTTATAACATGCGCATAAAGACAAAACTGTACGATATATAATAACATCTACATAATCACTACAGCATAATATAAAGGGAAAGAACTTACTGTAGTGTTGATACCCATGCTCTAGCTGCACCAGGAGTCTCTGCACAAAGGAAGTAGTCTTTTTTCTGTGGGGTCCCAATATCTATAGAATGAAGTTAAGAAGCATGCAAGTTCAGAAATTGCGATCCAGATTTACAAGAATGTTTTCTATAGAAGTTAAAAGATATGCCTCATTTTGTTTTCTACATTACGAAAATACTAGAGAATAAATGAGGATACAGAAACAGCAGCCATCATACTTTTGCATCCCACTGAAAACACAAAACAGAAAAAGAAATCATGTAACCCATCATTGAAATTACAACCAGCACAGATGACTGTTATATAAAACGGATACTATGCAAAAATGAATCTTACTGGAAGTTCACTGGAGAAAGGGTGATTGTGCTATTTGCATCAAAGAGAATGGTTCCCTTGACAGTCGGTTCATTTCTCCTAATCCTAAATCATAAAAAAGTATGGTGTTGGGCAATGCATCTATAAGGCATAAATTGAAGTAAGAATGTCTTGCACAACTAACTTGTATTCCATTCTCCCTGTTGTCGGGTCTAAGATCACCCACCGCTCGTTCCATTTTCTCAGCTGTTAAAAGAAAACAGCAGGTCAATAATTTCCAGAACAAAGAGCACTACAAAGAAAAGCTCGCCAAACCATCCCAGTGTCCAAATTACATTTAGAACTCTTTCAAGCATGATTTATAAAGACTTCAGTTTTGAAATGACCGAACTTCCATAATATCAACGGGAGCTTAAAAAATGTTACTAATCATTTTTCTAATTCGCAGTACAAGCGGTTCAATGAAACGCCAACAGAATCTAAATTCGGAATTGACCCAACAAAAAAGAAACTGAACTTTCGCAAGAACCAAAATCTAATCCTAAAAAATAGTTTGAAACCACAAAAAAAGAAAGTAAAAGAAAGACAAATGGGAGGCTACGGGATCCTACCGTCTCGGATCGCTTGAGAAGCGGGCCCTGCAACAAGTTCCGGCCAGAACCCGAAGCCAGATGACGCTTGATCTTCTCCAAGCTATTCTCTGCGTCCGCAGCTCTCTGCTCGAACAGAAAATTCACAATTGCCCACCATGAATATCAAAACCTTTTCAAATACATACAAAAAACAAGTAAATATAGGCAAAGGGGCTGACCGGAGGGGCACCATTGGTGGCCATAGTATTGGTAGATCGAGAGGATCGAAAGCCTGAAACTTTTGGTAAATTAGAGGCCTTTTGGTTATCGGTGAGGTTGAAGAAGGCTGTTAGGTTTGTTTCATTTCATGGACTAGCAGGTGAAGATGATGATGTTGCTTTCTAAGCTTCTAACACGCATTAAACAAAAAATAAAAAAGGAAAAAAAAAAAGTGAGAATTTTTTCCTTTTATTGACTCTTTTCCTGTGAGCTAGCTACTTGTTTCTTGAGATTTTTTCGCTTAGAAATACTGTTCTGGCTTACAAGCGGTAGATAGGTCCCGCTAAGCTTGATGCGTTTTTAGATTTGTCTTTTCATTACCAAAAATAAATAAATAAAAACCTTATATAGGTGATGGAATATAGATGGTTGAGTTCTTTTACTTTTATTCATGTGGTCATAGATTTGAAATTGGTAACACCAGTAAATATTTTTGTAAATCCTCTTATTCCAATCGCTTGTATTAATAAAATAAAAAAAGATAAATGAGTTGTGAAGTATGTAATGTGATCACATTATCACTGCACACCAAAAAAAAAAAAAAAAAAACCAACTAGCATTTAATTTAGTGACATTTTTTCTCAATATTGGAAGAGATTCAAGTTGATAGTTCCTCCCTTTATCAAATAAAAATATATTTATATTATTTTGACTATTTATGTCCGTACACATGTGCAAAATCACAGTTTAAGTTTGACGCATGTACAAAAATAATTTATTAAAAATATAAGAAAAACTTTCTACTCACATGCCATGAAATGTAGGAGTTTCTACTTCTAGGGGAGGATGAAATATTTTCTGTTGGAAATATATTTGTTCACCACTTTATCCCAAAGTATACCTCACCACCTTTCTCAACATTTGACACGTATCCATAACCATTACCATAAGTCCAGAGTTAACTCTTTGCTTTGTATTATAGAATCATGATTATGCCCATGAACACGTGAAGTGTTGAGAAAAGTGATAATTATGGAATCCCGAACCTCTACATTTAGATGTTGTGCATTTACCTGCATTTAAGCAAGTGTCAACACAAATGCAAAATACAAATCAAATTGGTTTTCCAAATTGTTGAATGTAGGGATATATTTTTTTCGGTAAATTGATTATATTGAGAAGGAGCGATGAGTGAAGATGCTTATTCAAAGGATATTCCATTTTGATCTTCCATATAACACTTTTTCATATACTTTGAAGGTTATGGGTAACTTTCGTGGATTGTTACTTTATTTTTTATTTAATCAATAAAAGACTTGTTAATTTTAAACACTTCTTTTCATGAAAAATAAATAAATAATACTTGTTGTTGATATGTCATATTTTAAACGAATAGATTAATAGAATAGTTTAGATGTTGTGAAATGTGGGTAAATGTACGGCCTTTAATGATGTGTTTACTAATTAGGAATTGGAATTCTCATCAGGAATTGAATTCCACATATGGAAGATTTCTGCGTTTACTTCACATTAAGGAATTGAAAAGTAAGTGGGGCCCACACAAAATTAGAAATTGAATTCCTGATTTTGGAAGAATTCAATTCTTGGGTGGGAGGTGGTATTCGAATTCCTAGAGAACTAACCTTTAAAAATTCACCTTTTTTACCCATTATATCCTCATACAATTTTCAAAATTCTAAATTTGCCATCTACTTTAACCCAATAACAAGGACATTTTAGTAAGTAGCACCACTCCTACCCTAATTCCATATGTTTTAGTAAACAATTTCAATAGGAATCCGAAATCTAACTCCTCTCAATCCATATGGTTTTTTGTTGTTGTTGAGAAAAGATGGTATTTCATTCAACCGAAAGGAACATTACATGGTAAGAACTAGCATATTAATGACGGCCTCGTTAAAACCTTTCCAAAGAAAACAAAATCCCGGGGTAGGAAAGAGTACTACCAATGTTATTGACTAAACAGAAGAGTCAAACAACTTATATGAAACAAACCAACCTAAACTCAACCACAAAACCCTTAAAACAACATCCCATAATTACGTAGGTACTATCAGAGAAGTCCTCCTATGATCTAGAAAAAACATCATAGTTCTTCGTATAGAGTCAAAAACGTACTATGGGTATTAGAATAGATCTAACCAATCAACCAACCACAAAACCATTGAAACACATCCCATCACTACGCAGGTACTGTCAAAGAAAGCCTTCTATGATCTAAAGAAAGCATCATAGTTCTTCGTACAGAGTAAAAAACGTATTGTGAGCATCATAACAGATCCAGCCAAACACCAATCGCCACCTCCAATTTTCTTGATCTAAAGCCCCAGCTGACAAGCAAGGGAGACCAAAATTGGCCTCTTAGTATGAAGAAAATTCCGAAGAAAGATCTTCATAGTAGGAACGTTTATCGGTTGCTAAGCCCACGAACGTTCCATAGGAGAATTATTAGGGAGACATTGTAGACCCCTCGAGGCTGGTCTCCTCTGCTTTTTCAACAACATCCTCGATACAAAAACTACGCTTATCAAAAAAATCCATATCACTAACAATCATATGCCCAACACCAATTTTCGCAAGCTTCTAATTCCCGTTTGGTGCCGCATACTTGTCATCCCTTTAAGTAGAAGAGGCAGCGACCACCTCCATAGCGTTAAGATGGAGACCCCTCACCAGTGACTAGCTCCTTGGGAATTCAGGAAGGAAGTCGACGCAGCCACCCCACGGAAAACAAAAGAGCAAAAAATAAAAAATAACGTCGTACCCAATACACCAAGAAGAACCAAAAGAGACAATTAGAGAAGACTGAGAGAGACGGCGTAGAGAATGAGTAAAGAAAACTGGAGAAACTCTAACCCTAGCCGTCAAGGCTCTCCTCGTATGAACGAGAGAGTGACCTCCTCAATCCATATGATTTAATAAACAATTCCAATAGGATTTCATAATCTAATTCTCCTCAATCCAACTCCTCATCAATTCAATTCCTTATAATCTAATTATGGATTAGTAAACATGCCATAAATGTAGAGGCTCGAGATCCATAATTATGATACACCTTTCATTAAAGTGGTGAGAAAAAATGCTCCCATTTTCCTTTAACTTCTTTCCATTTTGCCACTTAAATAAATATAAAAAAAATTTGATCAAATCACACAAATCAATAAACATATAAAAATGGTTCTCTTCCTCTAGAGAGGAGAGCAGAAAAGAAAACCAAAACTTCCCGGTTCTTTTTTAAAATACCCATTTTCGTCTCCAAAAACCCCTGCAAAACCTCAATCCCTAGAAAGACTCTCACTTCGACTCTGAGGTAAGAGCTCTGGCTACGATCCTCAATCCACAACCAGAAAAGTAGAAGACAGAGTGAGAGTGAAACTGCGAGAGGCGCGTCATTTCGAATGGCCGGGATTGTGAAACCGCCGGGGGCTTTCGCAGTGACGCCACACAAGGTCTCAGTCTGCATATTGCTTCAGGTCTACGCGCCGGCCGCTCAAATCTCAGTCCCCTTCCCTTTCTCCACCGTCAATCAGCACAACCGCCTCGGCCTCTTCTTGTTGTCTCTCACTAAGGTACTTTCAACTTTTCCCTCTTCTCCCTAATTAAAGCTTCAATCTTTGGACAACCCATGTAATTTAGTTGCTATTTGCTTTTGGTAGTCTTATGATGATATTTTTGAGCCCAAATTGGATGAGCTTATACATCAATTGAGGGGGATTGGGGGCTTATTGAACTATTGGTTAACCGACCATTTAACCAGTAAGCTGTTGGCTCTGTCTTCGCCGGATGATTTGTTTAACTTCTTTAGTGATATGCGAGGTCAGTTCATCTTAAATTACCGTTTTTTGTTGTTGCTGATGTTGTGCTGTACTTGCTTGCTGATACTCATTTCGTTTTGATATTTTTCTTTAGGAATCCTTGGCGGTCCCGAAGCAGGTGTTCTGGAAGATGACCAAGTCATTTTGGATCCAAATAGTCACCTGGGGATGTTTCTTCGTCGTTGCATACTTGCGTTTAATCTTTTATCCTTTGAGGTATTGTTAGTTTTTTATTTTCTTTCTAAAAATACATTCCATTTGTTTTTCAGTTCCTTCTATATTCGATGGGGAAATGAGTGTTGTGTTGTGTTTGTTCTTGTTAGTTTTTATGGTAATGAAAGCTTTTAAAGAACTAGTGTTTCATATAATTTTAATATTAATGCAGGGTGCATGCCATCTTTTGACAAGTATAGGGATGTACTGTAAAGAAGCTATCTCAAGTTGTCCTCCGTATGAGGCACCTCACTTAGATGATTCTAGTAATGATTTAGAAACACCTCCGGAATATGAAAACATGGAATTGGAGAATCTTGTTTTTGAGAAAGTCACTGAAGAAATCGAAGCAAGGGAAAGAGCTGGTGGAAGAGTTTCTTTTCATCTTCATGCACCCCAAGCACTTGTTGGATTGGTTGAAGGTATACAAAGCATCATTCTCGTGAAGCATGTAGAGATGCTATGACATCATAGAGGTCTTTGTGCTTGACAACAATGGTCTTCAAAACCTACTGCATAAAGTTATTTTTGAATCAAATAGGACACTCCTGATATGGGATAGAGTTATGAATAGTTGAAGCCATTTGATATCTTCATTGAAACTTGTGAAGTTTGCCAATAGTATTACTTAAATCTCCAGATCAGTCAACATTCCTTACTAAAATCTAACACAATCTTGATTTCATTGTCACTGGCATTCTGGAGTCAACAAATAAGTTCGAAAGCCATCTGGAGCACTTCAAATTCAGGCAACATCATGATCATTATATTTATATCAATTATTTCTTTTACTCTATCTGATTCAAACGTCCAAATATCTGTGGTTCTGAAACAAAACCTGGCATGCGAGGGACAAAGACAAAGAATTTCATTTGTTATGCTCACTATTTTTGTATTCCTTAATTGATGGGTTTGCTCTAAAATATTGTGTGTTCAAATTTCAATGCGATGTCAATCATAATCATGCATAATATAAACTAAACATGCAGATATTGAGGTCCCTGGTGACCCAGAATTCAAACATGGCGGCAAACTTAGAGAAGCTTGTCATTATGCACATCCTACAAGCAATACATTAAGAGATCTTGATCCCAGTGGTGGCATATTCCTACGAACTAACTGGCAGATACAAGGATTTCTACAGGAGCAAGCTGATGCACTTGAAAAGTAAGTGATGCATATATCTGTGAAAATTTTGGTTTTCCTATTTGTTTTATGTTCATTAGGTTGTACTGAATCTTAATTAATATTCGTTTGGAAGACAGGGGAGCTCTTTCTCTTTAAATGATTTTGAACTTATGCTAAGGCAGCTTCAAAAACTGGCACCTGAGCTACATCGCGTTAGTAACTCGCATGAATTTTTTTCCTGTTTGGTAATTTGTGTTGTACTTGCACTTAGAGTATGTTTCTTTTGTCATTTTTTCTGAATTTTGATGCAGGTTCACTTCTTGCGTTACTTGAATGGTTTGTATCATGATGATTGTATTGCTGCTTTGGAGAATGTTCACCGCTATTTTGATTACAGGTATGTCAGAACTTAGCTCTGTATCTAGTTTGATAATTACTTGATCAAGTGCTGTTGCAGATGTTTCTTTCATTTGGTAACCTAATACATTGAATGTAAATTGGAAATGGTGAGCCATTGCTGTTCTTGGTGATGCTCCTATTAAAGGAGATAATTGTTATGACTGGATCTATCACTTATCTTCATGGCTTTTCATACATGTCCAATGGCATGCTCCTAGTCTTGGTTGTCTCAATGAAAGTTAAGTTTGACATTATTCATTGGCTTAGGTTAAGCCTTTAAATGATGGCTTTCAAGCTGCAGCTTTATGTTAGTTGGTCGCCATTTGTGTCCACCATTTGGTCTCTTTTAAATGTATTAAAAACAAATTAACTAATCCAATAAACATTGGCACAAAAGTGCAGGGATTGAAGGATTTGATTTTGTTCCTCCTGCATCTGGTTGCAATACCTTTGGAAGATATGAAATTGCCTTGCTTTGTTTGGGAATGATGCATTTCCATTTTGGGCACCCGAAACAAGCTTTGGAGGTGAGCACGAGGAGGGGGCCTAAAGAACTCAATTTCCTACTCTCCTTTAGTTATGAAGCATTCTGTCATTATATTTCCCTGTGTTTAATAATTTTCTGCTTGTTACAATCTTCAGGTTTTGACTGAAGCAGTACATTTTTCTCAACTGGTAATTTTCTTAGTTTATGTAGACATTCTTATCTTAAATCACTCGTATGTCATCATGTCAGTAGTTATATCGTGTCTGACTTTGGGTTTTCTATAGCCATTTGGATTATATACATGCATCTCAGTTAAAAAAGCATTGTGATATTATTCTTCCTTCACGGATATGTTGTCTACTAGGGCCTTATGATTTTCAACTTGTGCAGCAAAGTAATGACACATGTCTTGCTTACACCTTAGCGGCTATCTGCAATTTGTTGTCCGAAACTGGTATATCTAGTACAACTGGAATACTGGGCTCGTCATATTCCCCTTTGACCAGAATAGGCATTTCACTGTCTGTCCAGCAACAACTATTTGTTCTCTTAAGGGGGTCTCTGAAGAGGGCAGAAAATTTGAAGTTAAAGCGTTTAGTGGCGTCCAATCATCTTGCGATGGCTAAATTTGATTTAACGGTGAGCACGGCATTGCAATGTATTTTTATGGAAACCTGTAGTGTCATGAATATGTTTTGGTTTGCTAAACTAGATGTAGCATGAATTATTGTTTTCTCTTATATATTCATGGTGGATTGCTATCCTTGTTGCAGTACAGTTTCTTTTGTGAAATAAAATTTCATCTTTTCATTAAAAAAAAGAAAGAAGCAAATTGTAATTTTGTATCATCATTTGCAGCATGTGCAAAGGCCTCTAGTTTCATTTGGTCCCAAGGCTTCAATGAAGCTTAGAACAAGTCCAATTAATGTTTGCAAGGTAATGTGGACTCTTTGAAGATATTCCAATGGTCTTCGATTATCTAACATGTTAAATTGTTCAATTTCCTAACATTTCTCCCCTCTCCCCCTCTATTACGTATAATTCTTGCAGGAACTTAGATTGAGTTCTCAATTGATTAGTGAGTTTGGGTCCGAAACTTCTTCAATGACAACTGATGGTGCTTTTAGTACTGCATGGCTTAAGAACTTACAGAAGCCAATGGATTCACAAGTCTTGTCACAAGAAAGTGGATCAGGAAGCAATAATGCTTTCCAGTTCTGTGCACAACCAAGTTCTGTCCCTGCATCTGTGTTGCAATTAGTAGGCTCTTCATACTTACTTCGTGCCACTGCATGGGAAATATATGGCAGGTGATCTTTAGTAAAGACCTGTATTAGTTTACTTTTGTTTCTTTTCTTTTCTAATGCTGATCTTTAGTGATGCTCCTTTCATTCTTTTATTTTTATTTCTTTTCTAATCAAAATGAAAATTGTAAATGTGTTAAGAGTATTAAATAACAGTTATGACACTTCCTAACAACGTAAGGTTTTAGGAATAGTCGTAAACAAACAAAATTTAACATAATACCAAAGTGTCCCTGAATTCAAATCCTTGCATCTACAACCTCACAATTTATACGGAATTTCATATGTTGGGCTCTTTTGATCTTTTGGGGTGGGGGTCCACAAGTGAGGGAGAGACTTAGAGAATAAGATAATTTTTATTCAACATCCTAGTAGCTTAAGCTTTCAGGGAATAGTGGTAACCACCAACATTTAACATAAATAATAAGTGTTGTATAGATTCCCTGCTGAGAAAAAAGTAGCTATGACATGAATAGATTTATCTTTTCAGTATTCTAGAATTCTTGATTTCATTCTAAAGACTAGTTTTATTTACTTTTAATTTCATACTACTTTCTAGGACTATGATGCCTTGCTTGTTTTAATACCTTTTTCTTTTTGCATGTCATCAGTTCCTCTCTTGCTAGATTTAATGCGCTTGTTCATGCAACTTGTTTTCCTGATGTTTCAAGGTAATTTCTAGCTGAAAGTATCTCAAGATTTGCATATCGTGTTTCTATTCCTTTCCTATAATATAACCTTCTTTCCATGTAAATGTTATATAACTTGAACCTGACTACTTCTTGGATGTCTTCAGTTCATCTGACACAGCATTAGCATATTTGAAGCTTATCCAACATCTAGCAGTTTTTAAAGGATACAAAGGTTAGATGAAATACTTGAGTACCTTTCCAGTAGTCTTTATTTAAAATTTAGTGATTGTGATAGTGTTCAGCTAATCACATGTTCTTTACTTAAAATTGTATGTTATATATATATTTCATAGTCCTGGTCCACATGACTGACCTGCTTTATGTGTTATTTATACGTCAAATAGTGCCCCATATCAAGAAAAGTTCAACTATCATAAAAAGAGTGATGCATCTATAACATTGGATAGGGTTTCATGCTTGCACTAGCATTTGGGGAACTATATAAAATATAATGCCAAAAAAAAAAAAGGCATCCACTGATGGACCTCTTATCCATCTTTTTCGCCTTAATAAAATCTTTGGTTCCTGGAAAAATGTATTTTATGTAGTTGGGGTTATACTTTTAGAAAAATGAGGCAAAAGATTAACACCCTGGAAAATGCTTGGTGTTCTTGATTCTCCAAGCAGCCATTTTGCTCCCGCACATAAAACTCTTTGGTATTCTTGTTAACATTTTGAATCAATCTGTTTAGGTAGGGGTGTTTAGTTTGTGCGGAGAAAAGGAACCATTTTATAGTTTGTGGTCCTTGTTATTGGACTTCGAAGTCTTTTTCTGTATGTCATATTGTTAATAAATGTGTCATTTATATGTAAGACCTGTATTCCCTTTACTTTTTCTTTGGTATAAGCACTATGTTGAGTTTACTATTTAAAGAACTCTTGTAAACAAAAAGAATTACATTTTTTCTAAATGTTGCCATTTTCTTTTATGGTATATGTACTCTCTCTCTCTCTCTCTCTCTCTCTCTCTCTCTCTCTCTCTCACGCACATAAACACATGCATGAATGCTGTTCATCCTTGATGACTTGTTTTTTTTTTTTCTCTCTTTGTTTAGAGGCATTTGCTGCTCTTAAAATAGCTGCAGAGAAGTTTTTATCTGTCTCAAAATCACGAATCTTGTTACTAAAACTTCAGCTCCTCCATGAGCGTGCTCTACATAGGTCAGTTTACCAGGTACAATATTTTGTGAATATCTTGATTCATATACAGTACATTTTATGTTATGACCTTGCCAAATATTATTTAGAGGACATTTGAAGCTTGCCCAACAAGTATGTGATGAGCTTGGAGTCCTGGCATCATCTGTCACTGGTGTGGATATGGAATTGAAGACGGAAGCAAGCCTTCGAAATGCTCGTACTTTGCTTGCGGCAAATCAGTTCAGTGAGGTTTGATATTTTCAATACATTGAACTTCCTACCCTGGGACTATACTCCATCTTCCAATTGTGTGGCATGCTTTTTCCTTGGCTATTTTGACATATTTCATTGCAGGCAGCAGCTGTAGCACACTCACTCTTTTGCATGTGTTACAAATTCAATATGCAAGTTGAAAATGCCAGTGTTCTTCTATTGCTAGCTGAAATCCACAAGGTACAATTTACATTTTATGAACAATGTGGTTGGAGGTTCAGACATATTAGAAATTCATTTCCCAATGGTCAGCTTTTTATAAATTGTGGAGGAAAGTTCTTATTTATGGCTGAACATGCCAGCCCCCCATGCGCATACCAAAAAGGAAAAGAAAAAAGAAGATATAGAAGGGGTTGGGGGGAGGCAACCATGGTCCATATTATTATGTCCAGGAAATCTGATGTGCTGGTATAAGTTGTTTCTTATATTTTAGTATCTTCTAGATTGTATATCTGTATAATCCAATGATGAAGAAATGACATATTTTCCACTTTAGTTGTTTGAATTTGAAGTTTCTTGGCAACCTGTCTTCTTTGCTATGTATGTCTGTTTCTCTATTTGTATATTTAACCTTCTATAAATTCTGCAAAGGTAAAAGTTGTTTTATTTTTTTTGTCAGAAATCAGGCAATGCTGTTTTAGGTCTTCCGTACGCATTGGCAAGCCTCTCATTTTGCCAGTCATTTAACTTGGATCTTCTTAAAGCATCAGCCACACTCACACTAGCCGAGTTGTGGCTATCACTTGGATCAAATCATGCAAAAAGGGCCTTGAGCCTTGTGCATGGGGCCTTTCCTATGATTCTTGGTCAAGGGGGTTTGGAGCTCCGTGCTCGGGCCTTCATTGTAGAAGCAAAATGCTATCTATCTGATCCAAGCTTTTCCGGTAAGTCAACCATAAGCAATTTTGTCAACAAACTCCAAATTGTTGCCCCATCTTCTTTAGCTATCATGCATATATCCGTTCCCTCTTAACATGTTTCATTGTCGATGAATCTTTTTCTGTGTTGCTATCATCTAATTATATTTGGCTTTATTTCATTTGAAGTCCTAATTATTTTTCGCATTGCTGTCGTGAATTTGCTCGCCAGTTTTTGAAGATTCTGATATTGTGCTGGATCCTCTGAGACAAGCTTCAGATGAGCTTCAATTGCTGGAGGTAAACCTACTTCTGAGCTTCAATCCTGGTACAAGGACTGTATAAAATATTAAAGTCTACTTGTGTCTGCTTTGTGCGTCTTGGAAATGCTTTGATATTGCATTGTTTATGGGTTGAATATCCTTCTGGTGTGCAGTATCATGAATTGGCGGCGGAAGCGTTCTATTTAACGGCAATGGTCTTTGACAAACTGGGAAGACTAGAGGACAGAGAAGACGCTGCAGCTTCATTTAAGAAACACATTCTGGCCCTTGAGAATCCGCAAGATGAGGAAGATCCTCTCGCCAACATATTTTGAAGGAAATGAATAGTTGTTGTATATTGAACATGTAAAACAAGCCATTTCAAATGATTTATGCTCCGTATAGGTAGCTGTGTATAGATTTATTTACCCAATATGTTTTTATCCTCCTACTGAACATGTAACTTTCTCAAGGAAAAAAAAAAAAAACCCAGACTCCGGCAAAAAGCAGGTTTTTTAAGCTCAGAAATTATTGTATAATACTGCAATATTCCTGCATGTTATAATCCGTCCACTGTTAAAGTATGAGTCAATGATATCCATCCACAGCCACATAGACCAGTTATACCATGTGGATATATAGATGAGTTATATCACGTAAACACGTAGATGAGTTATATCCCGTGGCCCTACACCTAGCACTACACTTTAATTAGGTGTCAAGTAATGTTTAAAATATCGATGATATTGAAAATATCGATAGTTCAAAAATACGGAAATTTAGATAGAAATATTGGAATATTATTGAAATTGATAAAAATTGAATAAAAATTACGTAAATTGTAAGAAAAACTTGGAAATTTTTATTGAAATTTTGGAAGATGTTTATTTAGTCAATTATCTATTAGTTTATCACAAAAAATTATAAGGAAATGCATTGCATGATGGGTTTAACTGATTTAAGTTGATTATATAGCGAGCTAACAAACACTGCATGAATATAGAAAATATGTAGTAATTAATGAAAAAAGATTAAACACATCATAATCATTTATATATAATAATTTACTACAATATTTTACACTTTATACATTGCATGGTAAGATACATAAGTGACTTAGTACCGCATAGAATTCCTATAAAGTTCAAAATTTTCACTATCTTCATCATCTCTATGTGTAGAGTAAGTGTATTGTGAAGAGTAGCCATCAAATGATAAATCCCCAAAATAGTTTTGCATATAATTGTTAACATGACACCTATATAGATCCAAGATTGGTTGACATTGTTCATAAGCAAAATCATTTGAAAATTGGGTGTCGGATTCTTTCCATAAGCTACTCAATTCCATCCAAAAGGAATAGGGTATGAAAGGGTTCGAATCCCCTTTGCGTGTTTTTTTTTCCTCCATTTTTTCTATTACATTGATATTTTCAATATTATAGTGATATTTTGGCAAAATATTGCTGAAGTGTGAGCGAAATTATCGACATTAATATTTTTCGATATTATCGTCGATATTCTCGATATTTATACGATATGTGTGGATACTTTTCGAAATATCCGTGACCCGAAAAAACGATAATATCCTCGATATTTCGTTGATATTATCGATATTTTAAACTATGGTATCAAGTATGCTTGCCAGAGTTTACCATTATTACAGGGTTTGCAAGAGGGGATATTTTGATAGTTAAAACTTTTTGAGAGTCATAGTTTTCTCCGCTACAACTCGCATCTACGAACTTCTAGGCAGGGTCGTCCCTTAGATTTTGAGAGCCTTGTGTGAAACTTAAATTGGGACATCACATAATCTAATACGAAAATACTATAAATAAAAATTTGCCATAACTTAATGTTATAAGCAATTTTTTTAAAACTAAAAGTCACTATTAATAAATATGTAATGACAATCAAAAATTAAATTTATAAAATTAAAAATCACCGTCAATAAATGTTTTGTATTGCTTTGAATGAAGAAAGTAATTTTTTTAGAGCAGAAAACTAATAGACCGAAAGCATAAATATCTAGCCCGCTATACTATATATACAATTCCTATAATATGAAGAAAACTTTTTCAGGACCTGTGTGGTGGCGCAAGTGCCCTGCTTCCAGGTCCCAAGTTGCGTCACTCAACAACCTTCCTCACAGTGACAGACTCAGAACTGATCACTGTCTGGATGAAGGCCAGTCTCACACGTCTGTTCCACTATCACCCTGTACAACCACCCATATCCACCCACGTGTCAAGACAATCAGATAACTCCACCCATGCCGCGTGTCAGCTCACCTTCCTCTCCAAGTCCACTGTCAGTCACTGCTATATGATCCTATGTTCACCCCCCACCACCACCACCGCGACCGCCACTACGACAGCAAGCAGCATCATGGGCCAGGAAAACGACAGCCAATTGAACCTCGTGGGCTTCTCCAACTTCGTTCGGTCCAATCCCCGGTCCGACCGGTTCAAGGTCCACCGGTTCCACCACGTCGAGTTCTGGTGCACCGACGCCACCAACTCCGCCCTCCGATTCTCGTGGGGCCTCGGCATGCCCATGGTAGCCAAATCAGACCTCTCCACAGGCAATCAAACCCATGCCTCCTACCTCCTCCGCTCCGGCGACCTCAACTTCCTCTTCACCGCCCCGTACTCCCCCACCCTGACCCGGACCGATGATCCGACCAGGCCCAACAACTCCACCGCCTCCATCCCCACCTTCGACCACTCCGCTTCCCGGGACTTCTCCTCCCGCCACGGCCTCGGCGTCCGCGCCGTCGCCATCCAAGTCGATGACGCTGTTTCTGCCTTCACCACCAGCGTCGCCCACGGCGCCAAACCCTCCGCCCCGCCGATCCTCCTCGGCAACCGCGTCACCGTCGCCGAGGTCCAGCTCTACGGCGATGTTGTTCTGCGCTACGTGAGCTACTCTAACTCTAGTGACGTCTCCGACTCGAACCCGGACCTCTGGTTCCTCCCCGGATTCGAAGCCATGACGTCGTCATTTCCTCTCGACTTCGGGCTCCGCCGTCTGGACCACGCCGTAGGCAACGTGGAGGATCTGAAATCGGCGGTGTCGTACGTGAAAGGCTTCACCGGGTTTCACGAGTTCGCCGAGTTCACGGCGGAGGACGTCGGGACGAGCGAGAGCGGGCTAAACTCCGTCGTTTTGGCGAACAACGAAGAGATGGTTCTGTTTCCGATGAACGAGCCGGTATACGGGACGAAGAGGAAGAGTCAGATTCAGACGTACTTGGAACACAACGAAGGCGCTGGAGTTCAGCACCTGGCTCTGGTCAGCGAAGACATATTCAAGACGCTGAGGGAGATGAGGAGCCGGAGCGGCATCGGAGGGTTCCAATTCATGCCGTCGCCGCCGCCGACGTATTACAGGAACTTGAAGAAGAGGGCTGGGGACGTGTTGACGGATGATCAGATCAAGGAGTGTGAGGAGTTGGGGATTTTGGTGGACAGGGACGACCAGGGCACTCTGCTTCAGATTTTCACAAAGCCTGTTGGAGATAGGTAATTGATCACGGTTGCTCTGCTCTTTCTTTGTTAAAGTTGTTAATTTTGTGTCAAAGATATGGTCTTTAAGTATGAGGCAATTGGGGCTTTTGAAAAATGATAGCTTCATGCTTAAAAGAATTTCCTGCTTGATCTTATGACATTGGGTTAATTGGTTCTTGTCTTAAAATGGGCAGGCCAACCATATTCGTAGAGATCATTCAGAGAGTAGGGTGCATGCTTAAGGATGAGGAAGGGAAGGTTCACCAGAAGGGTGGATGTGGTGGGTTTGGGAAAGGTAACTTCTCCGAGCTCTTCAAATCCATCGAGGAATACGAAAAGACTCTCGAAGCCAGACAAATTGCAGAGCCAGCGGCTGCTTGATTCGCCTTTGTTCATGATACTGTGAAATAAGGTAGTTGCTGAAGTCGGGTTCTGTCGTTGTACTCATTTTAGGGCTGGTAAGCAAGTGTCTTATTATGTGTAACAGGCTGTATGGTTGTCACTGTTGGTGTTTTTGATCTATGCACAATGACATCAATGTTAGTTCTAATTATGTATGTCAAGTGTAATCCATCATCAACCTGTTGCACTCTGGACATGTTTGTAATAAGCAACTTCAAGGAGGAATAGAGATCGAAATATTAGTGTCTTTTGTTCTTGATATTCTTTGTTTGTTGGATCTTGTAAAAGCTTTGTAAGTTTGGTTTCAAATAATTGCAAAACGGAATTAGCTAAATCCAGATAGATGCTGGTAGCTACTGTTGATCCTTCCTTGTTAACTAATGGAGGATTGCAGTTTGTTTTTAGTGACGAAATGCATTGTGGAAGTTTTAAGTTATGGTGAAACCGGCAGGAGGTAGCTTTGGATGTATGAGTGGTTTGGATCATATGTGAAGTATCAGGAGGGGGAGGGGTTGAATGGTCGGAGCATCAGCATTCACAGAGGAGAAGACAAGAAGTCAGGGGTAAGGAAGATTCTGAACCTTCTAGATCTCAGGTGTAAATATGAGCCTCAAATTTCCAGGTACAGCTTTCGCTGCTGTAACGAAGCTGCAACGGGGCAACTTTAACCTATTAGTCTTTGACTTGTGGAAATGAGATTGGTGTAGAGATGGGTAACTAACTGCATGGAAGGATAGCTAGGATGCAGAGTCGGGGCTGATTATTTTTGCTTCTTTTTGGTAAATGTTTTGCTTCGAGTCTGCAATAGCTTTATTTCTGTTCGTTGTTCATTCTATCTGTTCATCGTTCACTCCAAATAATTTGGAAAGTGGCAAGATCTTCCCAACCTATGTAAACATCCTCTGAGTTCCCAAGTGTGGATGACTAAGAAATAGAGAGATGAAGGGGAACCTTCAAACTTTGATGTTTGGTCGTCTTAGAAATTTCATTCCACTAACAAGGGAGTTCCCGTTGTATTTGCTTCAATGTTACACATTACATTTTACAACATCAAAGAAACTTTGCTAAATAAGTTTTAAGAGCATTATCTGAGATGATTTGATTGGTTTTCTCTGAAGGATGGAAGGCATCCCAAAATACGTACTTATTTGCGTCTTGGCACGTAAAGGGATTATGTGGATTACATAGGAAACTCATCTCAAATCTCCCCGTGCCACAGCATCCCACTCTTGCTTCCTCCAATCCTGTCATCGAAAAGAGAACCATTTTTAAACCCAAAATGTTAATTGGACAACCTTAAAGAACAAGGAAAAACATAGAGAAATCAAATTCAAATCAGTTAAAGCAACCTAGAACCAAAAAAATTCTGCAAACGGGGTCTAGCCCAGTAGAAAAGGACATTGACTTGCAAATCAAAGGTCTTTGGTTTGAATATCTTAATTGTGTGTGCGTGTGAAATCCCCCCTTTCAGGTAGTTTACAATATCGCTTGTACTAAAAAACTAAAAATATAAATTTTGACGTTTTGAAATTTGACTTTCATCTCTTTGAGGGAACCTCAGAATTAGAACTTTAAAGTCATAGAACCAACCAATCATCAAAAGCAAGTAAACACTTACCAAAAACAGAAGGCCTTGTTATGATTTGCAAGAAAATGTAATAAACATCTCCATATACCGCCTCAAGCCCCGGAAGCTGCTTGTTCAGCTTTGCCACCATACCCTTCAACTTCCGATTAAACTCCAAAGCCACATTGTTGCGTTCCTCCACACATGCATGCAGTCCCATGATATTTGTGGTCCTTTCCAATGGCAAACACCCCATTGGAGGAAGCCCTGCTAGGGACATCCTCCGAGCCCCAAGAGCATATAGTTTCTTCACAAAATCTGCTGCAAGATTGATCAGGAAGTTCTCGTACTGCTTCACGGTGAACTGGGATTGTCGGTCCGGTAATGTATAGTAGTTTTCAAGGAAGTCATTTGTTCCTATGCTAATCAAATATAAAGCATCACTTAGTAATTTTTTTGCCTTCTTATTTCCAAGATAGGCTTTTAATTTCTTCTGGTATTCCTCGTAGTATTCTACTTCCTTCCACAGTGGAATCACACGCTGAAATAATGATATAATTGTAAACATTTTTGTAGCATGTGGTTAGCATAAAGAATCTGATGAGATATATAGCTTCAACATGTTTAATTGATGCAGACTTTAGAAGTTGATTGGTCACTTACAGCAACATCAGAAGTTGTGTTATCATAGCCGGTTCCTGCAGAAGCAAAGCAAACACCAGTAGCAAAATCTGATATGTTATAAATTGGATCCAAGTAGGCAGGTATGGTTGGCTTAAGGCCTAGACCATCAGAGATGAGGTCAGAAGGAATTCGGCCGTTGCAGAACCGCCCCGTGGGTTGGCCTCCCGGAAAATCTTGACCATAAGGCTGAAAGTTGCTCCTGGCAATTGTTGGAATGAAGTTGTTGTTACCTGAGTCAACAGAAGAATCTCCAAACACTATGACTGCTGGAACTTTACCTCTGCATTTGGCAAATAGTGTTAGTGTTTGAACTAAGAAAATCCAAGGAATGTACAAGTTTGCCATATTGTTTTGTGTCTGGTATAAGGTTCTAGCAAGCTCACAACTGGACGGGAATGATAGATTGGTGGGAGAAGGAATCTAAATACTAGTTTCAGATTTATTTAATGGAATAATGGAAAATGTGGATATATAATTGAGAAAGTTTGGTGGGGGGTTCTGCTTTTAATTGCAGTAGGAAGCTTAGCATGTACCAGCATTATGGGGTGGAAGCTTAACCAAAATGGGGTTAAACACAGAGCTGCAGTAAATTCAGTGAGTTCCTGGGTTTCTGCAATCATAGAATTTTGATGAAAAGGAATGAGTAAATAGTGAATGAAACCATTAAAAAGGCAAGTCTTTATTGGCACCAAAAATGGTTGAAAAGTTTGTCAATCAGTTGAGTTGCTTGTGTGATTGTTAGTATTGATAATGCCATAAATGTAGTAGATGGAGTTTGTCAGATTATCTGCAATACTGCAACTTGCATTCAATTCTCCATTCCATTTCCTGAGAAAGGTCTACCTGCAGTCCTTGTTACCAAAAAGTCAAAAGGTGGTAAAAAAAAAAAAAAATCCTGCAAGCCTGATAAAGTGAAGACAACATGATCTAGCAGTGTACCAAGTAAGGTACAAATACTTACAACCTTTTCTGTCAAACATAATGAAAACTCAAAACTTCCAAAATTTAGGGACACAAATGATGTTTGAGAAGACATAGTTATGGATTACAACTTCTGATCTGGGAAACGTAGTTATGGATTTGAGAAGAAACAGTGCTCTATCTTTTGAATACAATTAATCTAATCTATGGAAATGAGAATTCGAAATTGAGTGCAAGAAGGGCGAGCTCACTGCTCTGGCCAACTGGCCTAACCTATGTCTGCAAAGCAAAGAGGTCTTATCAACAAAACTTTTATCTTGCATATTGTTTCTTTGAGAAGTTTATCTTGCATATTATTGGGAGAATGAAGATTGAGCACTGGATGTGACCCATAATTAAGAGATATTAAAGACACATTAAAGGCTTCCTAACAGAGAAACTGCTCTGGTTGGTGCTTATTTATGAGGAATGCTGATCTTGCCCCTTGAAGTACACAGTTGCCCTATTGCCCTGAAAGATTAGGTTTAATAGCTGGGGCCTCAAAATTATGATTTATATGGGTCACATCACATGTGGTGGTTAGATTCAACATTGTTGCTTTCACCTTTCTTTCATCAGAGATGATGCTGAAGTTGATGATCTGTGTTTGTAGCTAAAAATTCCAACAAAAAAAGGGAAAAGATTAAGGAACCATGTAGCTATCTTTGTTGCACATCACCTTATTTACAAGTGTCATGAAATTGCAGAAACTTGATAAATGATAGAGAAGCTTCAAGCTTCATGCCCTTCTATCAGACACCAGCTCCTTGATCCACCATATCGTACAAAACATGGGCCCAACAGTGTTTTAAAATGACCAAGGGATGACAAGAAACGTTCTAACAGAAGACTTTTTTGGGGGGGACCATAAAAAATATTTGTATCGCCACACTTAGCACACTCTAGTACCAATGAGTGTGAAATCATTATTCATCTCGTCTCTTGATGAGAGTGATAGATACATAATTGTATATGTCCGCAGACAAAAAAGTTCACTTTTCATGTGAGGTAGACTCTAAAATGGAATATGGCATCTTGAAAAGAGATTTGGGCTTGAGTTGAACCGAGCCGGGCCCGTAAAAATTCGGACTGAACCCAGCCTAGTTTACAGTTCCCTGGCCCTCAAATGTGTGAACTTAAACTCATGGTTAGTTGTGAATTGATGGAAGGGGTGAACATAAAACAAATACATCCATTTCACGAGTCACTACATTTTGATAAGCAAGTAATCCTTTTGCAGAACTTCCTTTGTTTAGTAATAAACAACAAGGTTTAATTTAGAAAAATATTCACAAAGATATTTCTTGCGTGAGCTGTGCTCTAAATACTTCAACTAATTATGAATTAATTAGTACAGTTGGTTGAATTTCCAGGCAAGCATGAAACATGAACAGGAAATCTCAAGATTAATCCAAACATCCCCATCAAAGAAAGGACTATCCATGCCTTCACAATATGAAATTTTTATAAAAATTTAGTTGGACTGACCAAATAACTAATTGAATCTAAATTTTTCAAAGAATCATGCATTATAAAAATTTGACCAATCAAAATTTGTCGAAATTCGGATTATTTTTTCTACTTTTATTTAAATATTTTTCATGCTATAAAAACCATGTATCAAGTGCAACACAAAAAGCTCAAAACTCAAAACTCAATGAAGGGCTGGAAATTAATTAAAATGGGAAGCTGCTGTTGCTCATCAGCCTATGTGAGCTTAAGCTGCAGTGAGACAGTGGAGAGAGACAGGGTTAGAAAAGGTTATGTCCCAATTCTGGTGGGGAAAGAAATGGGAGACATGGAGAAGCTATGGATACCCATCAAGCTCCTCAGCCATCCAAGAATTGTTGCACTTCTCAGAAGGTCAGCCCATGAATTTGGGTTTCAACAACAAGGCTTGCTTAAGATTAAACATGATGTTCATCTTTTTAAAGGTATGATAAAGAGCATATTATCAAAATCAAAACAAAGAACATTTCTATGTAATTAATGATCACCTATTCTAGCTGCATCTTCTAGAATCTCTCTCCTGGCTCCTTCTATTTTTTGGGAATTTCACGTCTCGGACATTTAAACTTTCACATCTCATTAATACCTTGTTTTGATTAGATGTTCTGCCATATTGTTTCCAACATTTTAACCTTCACATCTCATTAATATCTTAGTCACGATTAGGTACTAATTGGTTTTAGTTAGATACTCCGATATATTATTTTCAACGGCATCAAATGAATGAATTATACATAATTAACTGTTAAACAAAGCTGAAGAAATTGCACTTCAATAGTGTAAAATTATCTTTTTAGAGTGCTAATAACAGCTCCCTTGAATTGACGTGGAAAATAATAATTGTAATACTCCGTCATAGAAAGATCAACTTCCTCCAAACGACAACGTTTGGATCTTCAAAGTTTTGTAATCTATGATCTATGAAATGAGCTCATCTAGATCTGCATGCATGCAGCATGACTTTGTTTAAAGAAGTATATTTCTTCAAAATAAATAAATAAATAAAAATCTCCTTAGAAAAATAAAAATAAAAATCATGACTTTGAAATCTATGAAAACTAAAATAACTGGAGGTCTGGCTTTATCCCCCTAATCAAAATCAATTCAGATTTGGCCAGAAACATGCCATACAAATTGTTTGGCACAATACGATAAGGAGCATTGGTTTATTGATATTCAAATTTCAAATCATGAAATTGTCCAGCACAGGATTAGCAGTACTCGAGCTAAAACTGAAAGCCTCAAATTGGGTAATGCCCTACAATAAGCGCTAGAGTTCCTCTCGACGTCTGTTCTTTATTTAAGTACTGATTGTCGATATGATATTGATAAGGTGTCCATATTAATATCATGTCATGTTAATAGCAAAACGTACTCCGTCCTGATTTCCGGATTTATAAAATGTTTTAGCAAGGAGGATGGACAGTGTCCGTGTCACAACAATATCCCTATATCTGATATATCCTCTGCCCCAATCTTTTATAAAATGTGATCTTTCTATAGAAGGAAATTCTGGTATCCTCTGCCCCGATGTTTCATAAAATGTGATCTTTCTATAAGAGGAAATAAAATGTGTTTCACATTCTACAGATTGGCTCCAGATCTCATTAGTTTGGCAACCAATCAATCTATATTTCTGGTAGAACACTGAACGAGGCATGTTTTTTCAATTATTTGCCATAACAAAAATCCATTCTTCTTTTTTTGGTAGTATAGTTTATATAAATAAAGATTCGTTTGTGTTAAAACTACATCGTTGTAGAAAATAATTTCTTTTAGCATTTGTTGGGAAAATGTAAATGTTTATTAGATCATGTTTGTTATGTTATCGCTTCCTCTTGGCCTGTTCTTATGTTCATACTTCTGTTGAACTTTTAATTTTATTTTTGGTCAAAATCTGAACTAAATCGAGCGGTTTTTTTGGTTTAGCGGGTTTTTTTTAACCAACCATTGTTCTTGAATATATATAGTCATCTTTTATTGAGGGATCCCATAATTAATTTTATTTCAGGAACACTCTTTAGGGTCCCTTATAATATTTTTTTTTCAACGGTCCAAACCGTCTAATTTTCAAGTCTTCATTCATAGATCATTCTTGCAAAAAATTAAGCAAATTGAAAATCATTAAGGCATCTAGTTGGGACCAATAAAATAAACGAACACAGTTCAAGAAAAGACTATAATAGCAACTATTTAATTGAGTTGTCAAATGATTTCAGATTCAAGTGATTTTTTGCAGAGATGATCTTTGATGTAATATCTAAAAACTAGACGGCTCGGATCATTGAAATACAATGTGTGGTGGGCCCTACAAGGGTGTCCCTATGAGAGTCCCCTCAATTGAAGCTCTATATATATAAACAATACAAACGATAGTCTAAACTACAAGAGAGATGAGAATTTCTTACACAAACTACCAAGTTGCCAAATATTGATCAATCTTTCCAATATTGGCTCAAAAATTCATTTCATAATCAAATCGAAATAAACATTTTAGAATAAAAGGCAATTGTTCCACTCACAATTGTTGTGCTAGCCAGATAAAACCAAACCCAAGAAAAAGAAAAAGAAAAAGAATTGAAATGAAACTTTATATGGTGCAGGAACAACAAGTACATGTACTCTCGTGATAGCTAAAAGCCTAAAATGACACCAAAAAGATACCTAAAAACAAGATGAAAACATGTGCATAATTCACATGCACTGAACACAATGACAATGACCAGCAACCATTGCACATGCTGCTCATCCCCTTCTATTGCCCTTTTTTTCCATCTCCCAATGAGCAAAAGAATTGAATGAGACCAAAAAAGCACACTCAATGGTTCATCTGAATTTGGTAAAAGTGCATGAGAGGTACACACCAAATTACCAATAAAATTGTAGTCTTTTTCCTTCTAGGCTTAGAAGATTGGGTTTTCATCAAAGATATGGTTTTTGTGCATTATATGTGTCTTGTTAGGAGCCATATGTGATGTCCTATATGGTAGAGTTTTCCAAAACCTAGTTCATTATTTGGCTTTTTTCAAATCTTTCTTGGTCCCCCATATGTGTACACCTAATTCTAGCAATATTAGGTACATGTAATTTTCAAGATGTCCCATGATGCCAGTAATCTGTGCCCTTGACAAGTTGACATGGCAATCGATATGCCTACTTGGGCCCTACCTTATCACTATATAAATCAATATTGTATTCCAAGGTTTTTACCCAAGTTCTCTTAAAAAACTCCACTTCTTTTCCTTCGAAAATTGTTTCTTCATTTTGTGCACTTTTTAACAGCTTTATTTTCTGTCATACATGGCCTCTGATGATGTATCAGAAAGCATGCAGCTTGTTCTTGGTAAAGATGAATTTGAAGACTTTGAGGTCACAGAAGTTGATGGAGCCCTCCTCTGGGACTTGCTTGAAGAGTTGGAGAATGAGGAGGAGGTGAAGAAGGATGGGAAAATAGGGGATGTTGATGATGCTAATAGCATGACAGATGGGCAGGTTTCAGTGGAGCAGCATGATGAGATTTGCACCCCTGACTTAAAGTCGGGAGATGTAGACATGGCGGAGACAAACCCATCATCATATGAAATGGAAGCTTGGTTTGCAGATGACACGGTGGGAATGGTGGATTTTGGTTGTGTCGTTGGAGATTTTCCACAGTTGCATAATGGTGTTCATATTGGAGCCTCCTGCAATGAAATAACTTACAATTGCTTGTGGGGAGATACTTGATTATAGGGAAAATGTGTGCTTATGGATGTGTAGGGAAGAGTAATTAGAAATGTAAAAGAAGCATGATCCATGGACCACCTCTACCTGCGCATGTAATATAATATATGCATGTCGCCAGTTACTAGAATATTTAATTTACTGCCATCTTAATTAAATAAGTACTGACACAATTTCACTTAAATTTTTGTGTGTGATAGTCACATAGTCATGTGATATGTGATGTTATTAATATAATTATATTACAGTACATGTATTTATATATTAAAATTATACCTTAAATTCATGACATATTAATCATGTCATCCACTCATATTATAACATTAAAATTGGTATCATTATGTAACGATATCACGATTAGAACGATTAGACTGACCTTATCCAATCTTGTGGATAACATTACTCTGATGATACCCAAGGTGTGCATTAAGCCAAGCTACAAGGACGGTGTCATGCACCATGACATATCAATTATATCGTCCACCATGTTATGACATATAAATTGGTATCACCACATCACATCACGATGTCATGATTAGACCTTGGAATTTCTCCAACATTGTGGATAACATTACTCTCATGATAGCTAAGGTGCGCATTAAGCCAATTTACAAAGGGGTGCCTTGCACCATACGGTGCTAGAAACCCCACTTTAAAATATCATTCATCATATCAGCAAAGTAGATAACGCACACAAACTTCAATTTAAAAGACAACTAACGCACGCAGCTTCCTTGTAGCATTCGATACAACTCATTCATTCATAAAAGTTATGTAGTGGTCGCTGAATCAAGAATCCAATCATTGTAGGAAACTGTCATTTATACTTGTCAAGAACTTTTCTTTAATACAGAAACTTATAGAAGATGTATTCTTAATCCATTGGTATTCTCTAGTGTATGAAATATTGAACCTAAAATGAATGACCACCTTGAATGATATTCCAGATAGAGAAGTTCTGAATTTGAGTTAGACTACACGTCGTATTCATGGGGAGAAGTTCTGATCTTGTCAAGATGAAGAGTTTTGTAAGTCAGCCTCATTTGATCCAACCACAAACTTGGCTATGAAAAACCCGATTGTGTCAAGCGGGGACGATGGATCAAACCTCTGAACAAGTTCTTCCTCACCAGGTCTTAGCCACTCCCTGTGACGTCAAGCATGTAAACTGGTTATTTGATTTGATTTTTCTTTTCCTTGGTCAACAATAAAGACTTGCTATTGGACTGTGAGTCATCAATCATAATGAAGAGCAGATGATGATTTAAAGCGACAAACATTACTAACTCAATAATGACTTTTTCTTTCAAACGTAAGAAAATTCTTCTAATTGCGTGTTTCCCAACTTCAATCTACAATAAAGAGAAGCGTACTAAGAATGATGTAAACAACTGCATAAGACATGGAAATGAATGAACTTACTCAGTATATCCATCAGGAAATTCAAAGCGCCCAACAAGACCAGGTCCCCCGATTCTTGGATGCTGAAAATCAAAGTCAATAGCAAATGCAAAATCAGAAACGAGATACTGATACTTCCTCATTGTTAGGAAAAAAATTTGACAAATTCAAGAAACTAAATTATATAGACCTCCCCTAAACTAATCGAACCTGTGGTGCCAAGGAGAGGAATTTATATGTATCCAAAGCATATCGAACCAAAGCTTCATTCTCTCCAGGATTTATTGTACATCTAGAGACAAAAAAGATACAGAAAGTTCAGTTCAATAGTAGAAAATAGACATACAAGAATAAAGTTCAATAACTTCCATGTTAGGCATATCTACTAACGTTGAGTACACAATAACTCCACCCGGGCGAACTAACTGAACAGCCTGATCAAACATTCTCCTTTGATATATCGCATGCTTTCTCAAGGATTCGATTGTTTCCTGGAATAAGCAACTAACTTTATCAAACACTTACAGAATGTTAACTACTCTTACTTGTAACTAAAATACCTTGTATATGCATATAAACATAAGACATTAACAAGACAAAGAGGCATTTAAAGTATAAAAGAACAACCAAAGAAAAGAAGAAACAAAAAAAACTACTGTGAATATGTATTGATTGGGTTATAGTACCTCTCCAGTAAATAGTCGAGGTCTTAAGCCAAGGGCAGAACAAGGTGCATCAAGAAGAACTCGATCAAAGCTGCTGGGAGCAAAGCCTTTTGACTTCTCAACCTTACCACCCAAGCACTGATTTCTTCCTGGACCATTCCGTTTTCTTCGCATTTCCTTCCTGATGTCAGCTTTGCTAATGTAAGAACTCTCAATCGCTTTTTCATTGCTAACTAAAACATTGAGTTTATTAGAACTGAATTTCTAATTTCACAAAGAAGCATTTGTCATGCATATAACAAAACCGAAAGGGTGACTACTGTAGCATTGGTAGGGAAAAGAAAATTACATATGGAAGACATATTCTAATAAAGATTTTTATACCATTCCACTAGTTTAAGGAGGTTATCAGCTACAGTGAAACTCCTGAAGAATTAAAAACTAAGCATACCCTTAAGCCCAATGAAAGGTAGGGGAGGAGGCCATGTAGGATTGAATCATTTCAATCCACAAAGTGAGCGGCCAATTAACCTCCTGTATTCCGATAAAACGAAAACTATAACTCAACCTCAAGTAAGGGTCCAGGGATATAAAATATATTTCAACTTTTAATATATTTGATCATCTAAAACACCACGTTAAGTTTTTAGAATGCATAAAGTCACAAAATACTGAAAGTTCATTTAATGAGCTTGTTCACAAATTAATATCATTATAAACTGCTATACTGATTCCAACAAGTTCCAGTTCCCAACTATCAGAACCAGAATACAGTGCACAACTATGAACATTGGTCTCATGTACCCATACGAGGAGAATTTACCTACCAGCTTTCTTAAAATCCTTCTCAGCATTCAACCTTTCAAAAGTAATTGATTCAATTTTCTCTACTTCTGACTTCATGAAGTTGGAATCTTGAATGTGTCCACCATGATTATCCTTAGCACAAGATGGATCAGACAAATCTTCAGATTCGTTCCTTACACAAACAGCTTTTAGAGCATCAAGTTTATATGGGGTTATACAACTCAGGCCCATTTCAGCAGCCAATTTGTGAATACCCTGCACCTGCAAAATATAGTGGGGCATAAATAACACATGAAACCCGAAGCCTGCAAACAAACCAAGAAGGGGGAATGTTCATCATGGGACATTGAAAATCCCAGATCAATGGACTTAATTTTATCTTGCCATGATATGATGTAAATAAGGAGCATAGACTCTAACCACCTATAAGAACTGCAGGAGACCACATGGAGACGCCTTAGATAAGGAACTGTAATGCACAATATGACTTAAATAGGATTCCGGAATCATAAAGGAGACTTTTTTTAATCACATCTCTAGTTAGGAAGTTTACCTTATTGTGAGATCTATCAACAGCAACGATTTCTCCTTCATCCTTCATAAGAATTGCTATTGCAGTTGTTTTCCCTCCCGGTGCAGCACACATATCTAGTATACGCTCACCTTTTTGAGGATCTAAGACATAAAAAAAAAAACAATAACAATAATTAAATCAAAAAAAAAAAAATTATCATCAAATATTCTAAGATGAGCGAAGTAAGCAACAGCTAGCTAATTCCTATGGAAGGAACCATCCTTCACAACTATGATCGATTGTAGAAATATTAATGACACCATTAAAGAAAAACCATGATACAGATCACTACTTTGCAGAACACCTATAAAATGATGTAGTTTTTGTGAAACAGAAGCATTCAGAGTCAATGATTATTAGGAAACAACAACACATGTAAATTCCTGTAGTTAACCACAACACTGTAATAGTTACCTAGTGCACGAGCAGCGACAATGCTTGGCAGATTTTGAAGAAATATTTCCCCCTCAAGCACGTCTGGAAGCCAAGACAAAAGAACATTGGAGTTATAGAAACTTTGTACATAATGCAAAACCAAAAACACACACCATTCCAGATAAGAAAAAAAACGCAACGATCAAAACAGAAAGCAAACCATGAAAGTGCAAGCACCTACTCATCAATTAGCAACAAACAAAAGATATACCATAAATAAAGAAAATCAAAGTTCCCTAATTTAAGACCCCTGTCGGTTACTAAAGAGATTATCTTTCACAGTATGAAATAAAAATCTGCATTAAACAATCCATGTAATATTTATATGCAACAAAGAATGAACTAAAAACCACGTAAAACACTTGATAAGCTAGAGGAGGAGCCATGCAACATCTTCAGACGACATGAAATTCATTAAAAGAGAAATAGGAGTATGTGCTTTTGTACTATCTATTTCCAAGAAAGTCTTCACTATAATTTGTGGACAAGTAATGAATCATACCACGAAAGGAAGGCAGATGAAATACTCTGTCACTCATATCCACAGCAAGCCCTTCTGTAACACGGAACATCCCGGACCTTGACATCATTGCTCTTCCTTGGCCGATATACAGCCCACTTCGTTCAAGATGATAAGGATCTAAAACATCATTTAAATTAACATGCATAAAACCCACGGTCACTAAAGCAAAGTCACAATCTTTGTATTTACAACACAAAAAAGAATATGAGAAAAATAAGTAAATGTGCTTAAGATCAATATAATCATCACATGACAAAAGTCCAAAACAAAATAATAAAATTTCAAGCATCCATAAAATTTACATCATGTGCCCCTTACCATATTCTTTTATCCCACATTACCACCCATTTGCCAATCTTAAATCCTACCACCCTCCTTCATTAGTGATAAGTTGACTCTCCGATGGTGGTACATGAATAAATACACTAGTGTTACCTGTCTCTGAACCTTGCAGCACAGTCCCTCGAGTGATCCCAACGCCCCATCCACCATCAACACCAGGCTGCTCAACCGAGACTGAAACCGCAACCAATTCCCCTTTCTCAACATGAGCACTGCAAGCCAATACACCAGGAACGTACACCTACATGTCAAAAGACAAAAGCAAATTCATCCCAGCTACCACTGAGTGAGCAAAGCAAAGCAGAGGCAAATCAAAAGAACACAGAAAAGGCTAACCTGGGCACCTCGAAGAACTGCCTCGGCACATTTCCGGCTCACAAGAACCTCCTTTGGAGGCTTCCCATCTGCAGCATAACCATAATTAATGGCGTGAGGGCCTGAGCCCCTCACAAACACAACGTTGTCCAGCCCTGCGACTTCACACTTGGAAATGTCAGCTCTGTTTTCTTTCAGAACCGCCGTCAACTTGTCAATGACGGCATCGGGCGTGGTCTTGAGTGTGTTCACCCGTATACAGGAGTAGCAAGACGGGCGCCTAAGCAACCCAAAAACAAAACAGAAAAAAAAATTTAAAACAAGGCTCATGAGAAAAAATGAAATGCACCACTGAATGGGTTAATAGGGAGAGAGAGAGAGAGAGAGAGAGAGAGAGAGAGCAGTACGTCAGGGCTTTGGAGATGCGAGAGAAATTCTGGGGTCCATAGGCATTGGAGAAGTAGCTTTCGAGCTCAGCGTTCCAACGCAGAGTTGGGTTGTAAGAGTAACGCTCTGGGAAATCTTCCATGAGTTTGTGCTGATTGGTGAAGAAGCTGCCGATGGTTTTGGACAAGCCCCAAGCTTTCTTCTTCATTCAAAGAGGCGGAAGGGAAGCAGCAAACACCATTTTGCTTGCTTGCTTGCAGCAGCTCCAGAGACTCGGGCAATCGGGCTTGGGGTTTTTGGTGGCAAACTGGGCCGGGACTAAACCTTTTTCCTCAGCGCAAGTTTTGGGCTTCGAGTTGTTTTGGGGGCCTATTTGGCTCCAAAAGGAAGGTTTGTGAGGATGACACAATTTGTAGACGCAAAGAAACCATTTGTAGGAGAAACACTCTCATATAATAGCGTTTTTTGTTATTTCTTGTCAATAACACTACAATATTGTTGATGCTCAAAATGGCCCGGCCAATAGTGAGTCCAACTTAGTGATGAGGTGTGATGGATGATGGATGAAGGTGAGGATATTCACCAAGTGTGTGAGGATTTGGGCAAACGATAATGTTTGTTTACATTTGTACAAGGGGATTAGACCCAAATATAAAGATAACAAGTGAGAAGCCCAGTCTAGTGATCTAGAAGAGAGAGTCCAAGGCCTAAGGGTCTAGATCCAAGACCCGGATCCCCCTCTAAGGAAAGAGCAGTCTTCTTTTATAGGTGAGGGGGAGTCCATCTCTTGTAGTTTTCCGATGTGGGACTCCTCTTACTCTGCTTAGAGTTGTGATTTGTGGTGGTGCTTCTTGGGCTAAGGTGATGACCTCTCAAAGCATGGCACGTGGATGATCTAGCCTAGCTAGTTGCTCGGTCAGTTACGGTACCAACAAATATGTAAGCTAACTTTTACAAGTATTATTGTGTTATTAATCGGGAGTAGAAAAATAGTGTTATCTCTGTTATACAAATGTTATGTTTCTTTTGTTTTGGTGAGGAAGTTGCAATCTTTTTACACAATTAATTGAATATATTTTACTACAAACAGTTCATTATAAACCTTGTACGGTTAATGGCTTCAGTCATTGGTTTAGTGACTTGCACACGTGTATGATTGTCATTAACATTCTACCTTATTAAACAATAAGATATAATATTTAAAATTACATGAACGATTTACGACAAGTAACTCATTTAACATTTATTGTAATAAAATTAAAGTCAATTACCTCTAAGCGTAGATTCGAAATGACGATAACTAAATAACAACAACATAACTCAACTAGCACTCCCTTCCACCGGATTAAAGTTGAATACGAGCAGAATATGAATGAGAATAAGGCTTACTCACCATCCTTGATTAGTGGTGGCGAATGTTATCATCATATTTTGTGTCATTGAATTGAATGCGTGTGATTCTCAAATAATGTGACCCTTTATTCTTAATCCGATTAGGACACAACATAACTCGCCCGAGACTCGTTGGCTGTCGCTCTCTTCATTCCCTCATCGGATTTGGCGCCCACAAACCAATCGCAATCCTTGTTGTTGCCGATCTCACACTAGACAACACAACTCGAAAAGCACAACAACAATAATAATGGACAACACTACCACCACCTTAAATAATGAAAAATAATAAAAATAATACAGAACATAACATAATAAGCAAATCGGCTGATCGATTTCATCGCTGTGTCCACCAACAACATTACAGGCCAAATGCTTCGAATCAGTCTCCTCAGATTTCTCTCTCTTCCTTCTCGCTCCTCTTCTTCTTCTTCCCTTTTCTTCAATCCCGTTTCTCCCTGTTCCCATTCCCAAAGCATGGCCACCTGTGCTTACACGACGTCGTCTGACTCCGCCTCCTCTGCGAAGCTCCTCTTCCGCCAGCTCTTCGAGAAGGAGTCCTCTACGTACACTTACTTGCTCGCCGACGTCGCTCACCCCGACAGACCCGCTCTGGTTAGCTAGCCTTTAAATATTTTGAATAAAAATTAAAACTTTATAATTATAATTAGGATTTTGATGAATTTTAATTTGCAGTTGATTGACCCGGTGGACAAGATGGTGGATAGGGATATCTCCCTTGTCAAAGAGTTGGGTTTGAAGCTAATTTATGCCATGAACACTCATGTTCATGCTGATCATGTCACTGGCACTGGCCTCATCAAGGTTTGGGCTTTCCACCTTCTTCTGCTCATCTATTTTTGACTTCTTTTGTTAATGTTGGTGCATTTGGATTATTCATGAGTGATCAATGCCTCTGCATTCTTGCTATTTGGGAAAAAAGTTTTGTTCTTTGTAACAACAACTGAGTTATTTGATGAGTATACATTTTTTCCTTTTGTGGCAGACTAAGCTTCCTGGTGTCAAATCTATCATTTCGAAGGCGAGCAACTCAAAAGCAGACCGTCTGATTGAAGCTGGTGAAAAAATACATTTCGGCGATCTGTTTTTGGAGGTTTGGTTAACACCGTGGTTTTTTTTTTTATGTTTAAGCTCTTTGCACTGTGTTACATGGAAATTGGAAGGTTTTAATGGCTTCTAGAGGAGTAAATGTGTACACAAGCGTACCTTTATATTCCCTCTTTTAAAATTATTGAAGAAATCGAGTATGATTTGAGGTGTAAGTGGGAGAATCATTGTAATGCTTGTTAGGCCAGCCTTGGAAATGTGTTATCTGCTTCCCAGTGATCATCACAGATATTTCATATACCAGACTTTGTGGTAATTTTTTCTCCTAGGTGAAGGTATAAAACTTACTGGGTTGATTAAACTGGAGTGTTTAGCCCAAATCTGCCAATAGTGTTAAAGCTCAGATTGAGGTTTTGAATACTAAAGAGTCGGCCTTTATTGAATTAATTGCTTTTGGGCTGATAAAGTAGAATGAATACAAAACTTAACTGGTATAGGCTGTGGTCTACCGAGTTCCTCTTCCTGTGAAATATATAAAAGTGACCAAAAGAAATAATTTACTGTACTGGTCCTTACTGATTTTCAACTAGGTAGTTTTATATGTGTACACAAAGGGGTGTGCTTGTGTGTGTGTGTTTGTATGTGTTCATATACGTTTTATACATGTATCTTATGTGCATATGTGGCGACAAATTGGCCTAAAGAAACAACCTACTGAAAGAAGTTATGTATGTATCTTACTGGTTTTGGACTAGTTAGAGCTGTGGTTCTCTGTGTCGGGTGTGTGTGTATGTATGTGCCTTTGTATATATGTATCTCATGTGTGCATTTGTGTTGCAGGTTCGAGCTACTCCTGGGCATACATTAGGTTGTGTTACCTATGTTACAGGAGATGGGCCTAATCAGCCCCAACCAAGGATGGCTTTCACTGGAGATGCTTTACTCATACGGGGTTGTGGGAGAACTGATTTTCAGGTATAGTACCTTCAACTTTTGAAACTCTTTATAATTTACCTTTTTGTGACAAATTCTGCTGCTTCAATCAAAAGACAAGGAAAGCAAAAATTGAAAAACTAGCAACAGTTTGCCACTAGAAGAGTTGGCTTGTTCTTAAAACGCAACTGTTAAGGGGATTTACCAAGTTCCTGTGTTTGATTTATCTAATCTGTTGCAGGGTGGCAGTTCACATCAACTGTACAAGTCAGTTCATTCACAGGTAAGAACATGCTGAGCTAGCATACCTTTGATACCATAGGAAAGAAATGAGTTCAAACATGACTTTGTTAAAAGCCCACTTATTCTTTTGTGCTTACAAATCCAGATTTTCACATTGCCAAAGAATACGTTGATCTATCCTGCTCATGATTACAAGGGATTCAGTGTATGGAACTCACTATTGTCTATTTTTTCTGTACCCTGTATACCTAGGCAGCTTCTTATGCCACATTTGCTTGAGATGCAGGTTAGCACCGTTGGTGAGGAGATGCTTTATAATCCTCGACTCACTAAAGATGAGGTATATGTTTCGTTGTTCCAAAAGTGTTAACCCTTGTAGTTACTAAATTTAATGTTTTTCAGAAAGATGACACTGATACTATCTGGTTGACGATTGGATGATGATTTTCCTTTCTTGTCAAGATTTTGTATATCGACATATCTTGGGTCAACAAATGTTTGACTAAGATGTCTTAGCATGATTTTGACCTGGGGCGATATTAATGTGAAGGAGCCTCTGCCTAAAAGCACTCATCTAATTTACCAAGAATAGTTAATATTGGTGTTGCACAGATGTTGTAAAAGAATGTTGAGTTTTAAGGGAAAGTAGTGAGAAATGGATATTTCTTTTATGTGAGATACTAGCTGAATAAATTAGCAGTCACTGTAAAGAGTCTTGACCATATGCGCTGCATAGATGCAGTTTTATTTTTCATTTATCATATTGGTATTTTAACACTTCTTCCCGATATGAATCTAACTAGTTTGATTTTGAACTCTTTTTTACAGGAAACATTTCAAAATATCATGGAAAGTAAGTAAAACTATCTAGCATCCAATTTTTTAGAAGTAACCATGTCCAGTTTTAACTGTCATTTCATTGATTATATGATATATCCAACCATTTTAGGTTTGAGTTAAGAAAAATGATGTTTCTTGACAGATCTAAAACTCTCATATCCGAAAATGATTGACATAGCTGTACCTGCGAATATGGTTTGTGGATTGCAAGATTTGTCTGAAAGGCCTGTTGAGTCTGTGTCAAACTAGACATAGTTGCTGCTACGATTTGCATTTCAGACGAGAACATCGAAAGGGAGACGGCTTAACCACGTGAATCAATTGGCTACAATTTGACTGTACTGAGACCTTGAAAGTATACTGATAATGCCAAGAAAGCAGCTCTATATCCTATGACATCTCTCTCCTCTTCATTTCAAGAGATGACTTGTATTAGCTCTTTTGTTGTACAGTAAATTTAAAAAAAAAAAAAAATCTCTGGATGACTGAGCGAGCTGGCCGTGGCTATTGTATTAGAATGACTACATAAAACCTCCAATTTACTATTTTCCAGATTGAAAGCATCGTGCACCATCTTCTGCATTGTCCACACTTGTGTAAAATTCTTGTAGAAGTTCTGGCTTTCTGGATTTCCTTGCCATGTTCTTTCTTAGAAACATAACATTTTTTTGCTCAACAGAAACGAAACATTTGATCTCTGAGGATTTGAGAAAGAAACCTCCTTCCATTTTCTCTCATTTGGGCCTCATTTGGGCTTTTGATCGCACAGCCTATTTCCATCCCTCCAAATATTTTATAAAAATGATAAATTCTCTTTTTTGCCGAAGTTATAAAAAAAAAAAGGAGGGGATAAACTCAGACACAAGGGTAGCTTGAATCCTCAGCCAATCTAACTAACCCCTCAATGATAAAACTAATTACACTTATATCATCAAAATGATCTCTTTGACCTACTCTATTTATAAAAATTATAAAAATTATAAAAAAAACAGATTAGTTGATCATATAAACTACGGGATACTTTCAGGTAAACGTAGCATTCTAATGTGAACTAAGTTAGAAGACTAAAGTTGAAGATAGGGTTTAATTAGTGACATGCAAGTCTCTTCAAAGTTTTAGACTTGGACCCTAATGAGGACGGATTCTTGAGGGATTAAAAGACTTACTCAATTACGTAACTTACCTTTTCAGATAGAACTAAAATAGTTCAAAATAAGAATGAGTCTAAGAAAAACCTCCAAGGAAAAGAGGACGAAAAAAACAATTAAAAGTCCAAGTAAACCAAATTCGAAAGTCCATGCATAGAGTAGAGTTTCACATGCGGAGAATTGAAGAATAGATTTATAGAAAGAATGTGGTGGCATTTTTTTTTTTATTCACATCCAAATGCTAGAGGACAGATTTTGTAGTGGAAATTCTCATTAAATTTCCCAACCTTCAAGATCTTTTGCTTCCTCCAAGAAACAAGCACTTGTTACTGGCTTGCCTTCTCAACTTTGGGTATTTTTTGTTGATAAACTCTCTTGATCTTGAGGAAAACCTAACACCACCTACTTTTGTGTGTCAAACCAAAACTCTTCTCCACATTCCACCTTTTCCTTAGTTTAAGATACATGACCACTATCGCTCATTAAAAAAAAAAGATACATGACCACTATTTCTAGGGGAATGAAAATCAAAAAATAAACTTGTATATCACTTGGTTGTTTTGGTATTTTCAATCAATCAATCACATTTGATCATACATAATAACTGATTCATATGATGGAATCAATCAACAGTGTTATCTCGACATGCAAATTCTTCTCCATGTTTAAACATGATGTTGCCAATTTTCAATAATCGCGTAGTTTGTATTTTTGTATTGTTGTATTGTCACGAAGATGAACACATGGAATATTTAAGTAGTAACAATGGCATCATGAGCATGGCTCTGCAGTATATATGCACAACTATATTGTCCAATCAGTAAACGTTTTTCATGTGTTGAATACATTTTAGACGATGAGCTTTGATTCGAGTATGGCAGTGATTGTTGATTGTTGAAACTTTAACATTCCCCTGTATTATTGCAAGCTTGAGTTTGACCTGCCTTCACTTCACCTAACTAATTCCATATATATAGCGGACTTAGAAAATCTTGTTTCCACGAGACAAGAAGAAGAATATAACGCCATAATTTTCTGATAAAGACTCTCTCCCACTTTGTGGAAAGTGATTAGTGCATGGGTCATGACTACTTACTTGAAAATATATGCATGTGAATTCAATATTTACTTAAATTTCATCTTTCTGGTCTCCATTTTAGGTGTTTTAAAAAAAAGGACGTTCGCATCGCACAAAATCGGTCTAGTAAACGTTACGAAACAGCTGTATTTATACTCTTATTCATATGTTTGATCAAAATGAGATGAAATCGATTAGCACCAAAATAATGAACGGAAGAATACATGACTTGGGCGTGCTTTCTTGCCTACCAAGCAGATTGAATGATCAATCAAGAGTCAAGACCAACAATAAAGAGAGAATATAAATAATATTGTAAAGAAAAGGTAAATATGTTTTGCTAGATAAGGAATTGGAATTGAAATTGAAATGTGCTCTAGTTATGTTTTACATATAAATTCCATATTTCAAAGTCAGCACCACGTGGGAGCACAGACAAATTATACAGGAACACGACATTGCACACCAATTTTCCACTTTGAAAGCCCCTGAATTTAATAATGTTATTTTTTGGAGTCAACAATAATCCTTCAAAATCCATCCAAGGGGTCCAAATGCAGTACAAAACCGGCGTACAAATATTATTTTTTATTTCTTCCATTGTTGATAATATCAAAATATATTTAATATATATCGCGGCAACACGGCAAGTCTGTCTGCTCCAAATTCTACCAGCTACCTTCGTTTCTCTCTGTTTTGTGCTTCTGTGTTCATATTTCAAGGCGGTCATGGTGGGCGGTGTCTTGTTGAACATTCCATGTGGAAATTAATGGCAGACATTCTCTCTTATTTATTGGTAGACATGGTGAGGAAATTAAGCTAGCTTAGCTACATGCTTAATTCTCTTTTATCATTAACCAAGCTTCAAAGTTATGTTAATATTTTAGTCAAAAGTCACTTTTGGTTTCTATAATTTGACACTTCAACTACTTTTGACCATGTAGTTTTAATTTCGTCAATTTTGTCATTATAATTTTATAATTATAACAATTCAAGAACTATTTTAATTTCCATCAAATTATTTTAATTTTTATTATCTATTAAGGGGTATTTTGGTCCGAACTCGCATCCCCTCCCCAACCAGCCAACACTGAAGAACAGTCTCCTCCCCCCCCCCCCCCAAAAAGCTAGCAAACACAGCCTTAACTGACTGCGACCACAGCCTCCCAAGGCCGCCCCAACCCCAACAAAGGTGGGAGAAGCAAGCAAGCAGAGAAGCTAGAAAAAAGAAAAAAGAAAAAGAAAAATGGTTTTGAAAATTGGGAAGGTGGGTGGAAGCGAAAAGATGAAATCAAACTAAGAAAAAAGAAAAAGAAAAATGATTTGAAATTTGGGTGTCTGAGACAGCTAGAAAATGACTCACATTCAAGCTAGCATGTTTGCCTATAAGATGAAGATAGAATGTTGTCATCCAAACACATTGATCAAGGAGTTAAAAATGTACAAGTTTCATATATGCACCCAATAGATCTACAGAGAGTTGCTTGTTCGTCCGAACAGGCAATGTTGAATCATGCATGAAAGCAACACTAAGTATTAGTGGTGAGAGAGAAATCTGTAATGATGCTTCGAGGAATTCTCTGGGTAAAAGAAAGGGCGGGCCAAAACGCGATAAAGCTTGACGAAACTGCATCTACTTCTCTAATCCATGTTTTTGCATCTCAACAACAAAGCTTCCTCTATTTCTTCTTCTCCATTTCCTACTTCTTCCTTATGGCTGCATCTGTAATATGTGCTGGAGTTGGGGTGGCCTAGGCTATGACTGGCTAGGACCAAAATACCCCTGAATGGATAACGGAAGTTAAGAATAATTTGACAAAAAATAGGATTGTCCTTCAATTGCTTGAAAAATGAAACTACAATGGCAAAATTGACGGAATTGAAACTACATCGTTAAAAGTTATTGAAATGTCAAACTACAGGGACCAAAAGTGAAATATTTTTATTTCTTTTTGGTAAACAAAAGAAACGAGAACTATTAAAAAATGGAAATCATATCTGGAAAAGAATTAGAGTAATACACTAGACATGTCTACTTATCAGGAATAGGTATTTGAATGATTCCAATTCCTACTTCTCATGTGTATTGGAATGATTCAAATTCATGACTTCTCCATGTTTTTTAAAAGACTTTCCCGTATTTACTAACACATAAAGAATAAAAAATTACGTGAATTTCACTTTAAAATCCTTAATCAAATACCCTAAAAAATGGAAATGGAATCAACTAAGGGGGAGTAGTTGATCTGATTTCAATACCTTGATTCCCTTATCTAAATTTTCCGATTCATGACTTCTTCCATTTTTGGTAAGTAAACATTAAAGTGGTGATTTGTAACTCGAGTGATAATGAGCATGGATAGTATGAATATTCATGCCATATTAAAAAGAAAAAAAGAAACATTATATACATCCATTTTTGACAAATATTGTTTGAACTTTGAATACAGACCCTATCTCTTTTCCTCCTTTGTATTAAAAATTAAAAAAAATAAAAAATTCTCCATATAAATGTCACACTCTATACATATGTATTTTCTATCCAAGCAATAGTAGTACGAATAATTTGAAGCAACTTTCATGAGAAAAGAATATTCAACGGTATCAAAACACCGTCACATATTACAACTAATTCATCTCGAATCACTTTCAGATTAAGTTATCGTTAATTTAATTTGCCTTGTGCAAATTGGAAGACCATAACATAAACCACAAGCCCCAAACCACATAAATGGTGTTATCCTAGATTCCTGCTTTTACTATTTGGCTAAGAGCTGGTTAGGTAATAAGTCAAGGCTTTCATTTCCTGTCTGATATTTGTTTAGATACCTACGTCATACTCTAATTGATTCATTCCCCTGTTTATGCCCCTTCCTGCTTGGTGACTTCATTTCTAAAAGACCCAAAGCAACTCGTCAGCATATGACCAAATTAAAAAGAAAAATATACAAGTTCAATCAAGAAAATGTTCAAATTTGACAAATAAACTAAATAAAACGGTCAAACAGAGAAAAGTTCACTTTACCAACATCGAGATTGTCCTCAATTTAACTACATATATGTTGTAGTATATTTAGTCAAGTATTCGACGTGAAATATTACATTCTTTAACAATTTTTACCATGTCTTTACTGTAGTCACGGGTTCAAAATCCAAATGGCAAAAGTGAAAAAAAAAAATAAAAAATCATGTACCTTTAGTCAGTCAGATCAAAGTTAAGCATGCTTAGTTAGAATAATAGTATTAATAGATTAATTAGGCTGCTTGAAAAAGGGTCTTGAGCATTTGCATGATTGAATGACCATATCTGATCGAAATGGTGATGCCTGCTGAGTATACGTGCCTTCTGAACAATATTTTAGGGTACGCCAAAGGAGAAGAAAAAAGAAAACAAGTTTTGACTTCACTATACATCTGACAATGACGAGTGAATTTAAAATAACGATAGGAAAAGTTTTCCGCCATCTAAAGTGTGCATTGACTTTCGAGAACTTCACGCATAATAAAATGATTCTCTGTCTTTTGTTCCTAATGAAATATGAATCTATAACCAAAAAAATAAGGTTTAAATGTCGAAATGGTTCCTGTGTTTTACTTTATCGGTCAATTTAGTCTTCGTGTTATTAATTTGGCCAATTTAGTCTATGTGTTTATATATTTTAGCAAATGTGGTCCTTCTTGTCAAAATTCAATTGAAACTGAAGAAAAAAAATATTTAAATTAATTACAAATATTCAAATTCAAATAATAATAAAAACTTAATTATTAAAAGCGATGTTCTTGTATCCTCTAGCAAAGAAAGTGATAGTCAATCGTATTTTCTTGTCGCAATCATCTTCCTTCTCCACTACCGGCACACAATGTGTATTTTTTGGGGTTGAAGTGGGTGTAGTGAGAGTGGCTATGGGTTTGGGAGATGGTTGAGTTCTAAGCGTGAAATTTGGGGAGGCAAAACTTTTTTTAATTCCATTTTTAGATTGAATTTGGATATGTAATAATTAATTACAGTTTTTTAAATTAATTTAAAATATTTTTTTTTCCAGTTTTAACAAAATTTTGGCAAAAAGGATCACATATGCTAACATATACAAACACATGGATTAAATTGGCCAAATTGATAACACGGGGATTAAATTGGCCGATGAAGTAAAACACAGGGACCATTTTGACATTTAAGTCAAAAAATAATATAAAGATCACCTAACATAAATCGTTACACTTGGGTATTGGAATGATTGGGAGAACACGAAAATCATCCAATAAACCTTTACTTGACGTATTGTGTTGCGTTCCTCGTTCCTAAATATTGCTTGTATAAAATTAGTTTAAGTTAATGTTTGATAATTAAAAAATATATATATTAATGTGATAGGTATAAAAAGTTATTCCAATTCCTTCTTCTTCTGTGTCTCTTACTAACACATGAGTATTGGAATGATTTCAATTCCTTATTTTTCATGAATTTACTTTCTCTTATTATTAAGTTTCCCGATTCATGAATTTCCACATTCCTTACAAGTAAACATGTTATTTTTCTCACAAAACAAAAAAACATGTCATTATTTCTTTAAAGTTAACAAATAAAATACTTCGCATTCGGTATTTACTTTTCAAACTTTCCGTAATTTATATGGCTTTTACTATGTAATATAAAACAATATTGTAAACCAGTTATTTCCTTAACTATAAGAAAAGTAAACCAAAGTCCAAACCAAGACGAAAGAGTAGTTTTACCAAGTAAACTAAAAACTATTTGAGAGAGAGAGAGGCAGTCTGATGTTCATGTAGCGGCTTAGTGTGAAAGTATAACGGTATATATGGCAGTCACAGTGCCGTAAGCCAATGAAGCAGGAAACAGAGAGGAAGAAGCAGAACAAGATGAAGACCAGGTAAGCACTTTTACAGAACAGACCACACAGACAACATTTTAATATAATTTTATATTAAAACGCAATTCACAGCCTCTCTGTTCTTTCTTTTATTTCGAAACCGCGTTTTCAACTCCAACCCTTATGAAAACAAAAAAAAAATTCAAACTCTTTGACATTGATGCTAAGCTGAGAAAGACACAGAGACTCTCCTCACAACCCAACACTTGCCTCTTCCTTTCTTTCTTTAACTGAGTCTTCTCTCTTCAATAAATATGTTCCATCTCCCCTATATACACATTTTCACCTGCATAACTCTGTATTCTTTCAATTTCTTTCCGTTTCCTAGAAGCTGTCTCTGCTTTTTTAAGCTTTAATTGAAGTTTCTGTTTCTGGGTTCTGTGTTTTTGTCTCCTGTGCTTATAAACTCCCCTGCTTTCGTTTTCATTTATTTTCCAATTTGTTTTCCTTGTGGTTGGAATTCAAGTCCTTTCTAATTGTTCTGTTTCTGGGTTTTTCTTGTCACAACCACTTGAGAATTCTGAGTTCTGATTTTTTCACATAAAGCCTTGAAATTTCAGTAAAGTTTCAAGCTTTCGGGTTCGTTTCCAGTTTTTTCTTCTTCTAAAATTTTCTTCATGTAGGATTTTCAAACAAGAAGAGACGATCAGAATGGTTGTTAAGGCTTCTCTCATACTGGTTCTCCTTGTAATCTTCTCCTGCACTCTAGTAGCGATTGCTGGAATTCACAACCACAACAATCAAACTCCTAATGGCTCCACTCTCGCTGGCATGGAAGTGCCAGAGCATATGAGCTTCAATGCTGTCTCCTCCTCATCCCACACTGGATGTAGCCTCAGCAGCTCAAGGAAAACCAAGCAATCAGATTCAACCATGGAAAAAGCAGTGTCCGATAATGAAGAATCTGACGACGACGAGGATGAAGTAGCTGATGATTCTGTGACAAAAATGAGAACCCATAAACAATCTGTGAAGCTCCACCTGAGGCACAGGTCACAGAACAGAGAATCCGAGCGTAAGAGTTCTGTGATTGAGTCCACAGTCAGAGACTTGGTCAGAATTCAGACCCTCCACACAAGGATTGTTGAGAAAAAGAATCAAAATACCATTTCAAGGCTACAGAAAGACAAGAAGGTCCACGAATTCAAGCCAGTTGTTGCTCCGGCAGCCTCGCCGGAGTCTTATACAAGCGAGCTTTCCGGTCAGCTTCAGGCGACTTTGAAGTCCGGGGTCAGTCTCGGTTCTGGAGAGTACTTCATGGATGTTTTTATTGGTACACCTCCTAAACACTTCTCTTTGATACTTGATACTGGTAGTGATCTTAATTGGGTTCAATGTGCACCTTGCTATGCTTGTTTTGAGCAAGATGGACCACATTATGATCCTAAAGATTCCACCTCTTTTCGAGACATAAGCTGCCAGGATCCGCGGTGTCGATTGGTTTCGTCCCCGGATCCTCCTCAGCCTTGCAAGGCTGAGAACCAAACATGTCCCTATTTCTACTGGTATGGGGACAGTTCCAATACCACTGGGGATTTTTCCCTTGAAACCTTTACTGTTAATCTCACATCACATACTGGGAAGACAGACTTTAAAAGAGTGGAGAATGTGATGTTTGGATGTGGCCATTGGAATAGAGGCCTGTTTCATGGGGCTGCAGGATTGTTAGGACTTGGGAGAGGGCCTCTCTCCTTTGCCTCTCAGCTTCAATCACTTTATGGCCATTCATTCTCATACTGTCTGGTAGATAGAAATAGTGACACCAATGTTAGCAGCAAGTTGATTTTTGGGGAGGACAAGGAGCTCTTGAGCCACCCAAAGTTGAGCTACACCTCATTGGTTGGAGGCAAAGAAAACCCTGCTGATACATTTTACTATGTCCAGATAAAATCCATCATGGTTGGAGGGGAAGTGGTTGACATACCAGAGGAGACTTGGAATTTGACACCAGAAGGTGCTGGAGGCACAATCATTGATTCTGGCACCACACTGAGTTATTTTGCAGATCCTGCATACCAGATTATCAAGGAGGCATTTTCAAAGAAGGTTAAAGGCTATCCAGTTGTAAAAGACTTCCCATTTTTAGATCCTTGTTACAATGTGTCTGGTGTTGAGAAGATAGTGCTTCCAGAATTTGCAATTCTGTTTGCTGATGGAGCAGTTTGGGATTTCCCAGTTGAGAATTACTTCATCCAGATCGATCCGCAAGAGGTTGTTTGCTTGGCAGTGCTAGGAACTCCAAAATCTGGTCTTTCAATCATTGGTAACTATCAGCAGCAGAATTTTCACATCCTCTATGACACAAAGAAGTCTAGGCTAGGATATGTACCAATGAAATGTGCTGATGTTTAACAATATTTTGTTGGAAGATCAGGAGGAGGTGAAAAACTGTAAACAATTTTTTTTTTCTCTCTTTTTTTATTTTTTTATTTTTAGTTTTTCCTCTCTACAAGGATCTGAGGTAACGCACAGAAATTAGATTCATTGTTTTTTCATTTTATATTTTTCTCAAGTTCAAGTGATTACATATTGATAGCTAGACAGGGTCATAATCTGTATTGATCAAACAAGCAATCTTATCAGTGCATTTTTTCAAATTTTATATTTCCTGGTGTTCTTGTTGCCTTCTGATCTGTTAGTTTAATTGAGTGAATCATTCATTCATGATCACTTTATGAGTGTCTTTATGCAAATAGGGGATTTGGAGGGAGGCTGATATTCTATGACCGAATCTAATTTCATTGTTTAAGACTAGAGAGTTTACTCAAACGGCTGGTTTGAGAGTCTTGAGTTTATTGCTCACAGATTCTTCATTTTGGAAGGCCCAGCTGTGTGTGAGTTTGCACATGAATTTATAAATCTTTGTTGCCCTTTTTTCTCCATTTGTTTTTGTTTATCCTAATTCCTTATCACTCTTTGGACTATAAATATTATTTTGTATGCAGGTCGTTGGTTCCTGATATTGAATATAGATTATAAAACAAAAAGACTGGTCAATTTTTAGGTGCAAGAAACTTAAAACAAAAAGATTATAGTGTGTGTATATAAACAAAGAACAAGTCAACCCTTTGGGCTGCCACAGCTACTTTTTATTTCAATCTCTATATACACAGTTGATGATAAGGTTACTCAATTCAAAGGTGGCCCCAGATTAGCCTCCTAAGAATATGCTTGCTCTGGGTGTAACAAAACAAATTTGTTAAAATAATTAGCCTTAACTTTTCATATATATATTTTTATAGTATAAATGAAGGTGATTTTTCATATATACACACAACTAAGATGCCATGAAGATTTAAAATATCTGGTATGCATGTCAATGCACTTTTCCACTCGGTTAGACCCCGTTGGTCATTAGCCTTTACTTTTGTTCTAGTAATATTATAGTCATTCTGATGCTTTGTAAGAGTATCTCCAACCGATATGTCAAAAGTGTCACATAAATATTTAATGGCTAAAAAAAACATCTCACATCACTCCAACTGATGTGTTAAAGCTTATGTGGAATGAAAGCTGGAGGCTGATATGTTATTTTTGACATCCCAAAAGAAAGATGTCAAATGAATATTTTATTATATTTTATTTTTAATTAAAAATAAATCCACACTAAAATGTAATAAAATAATAATTTAATTTGACATATCGGGTGGGGTGTAAAGCTGTGTAAGATGTCAAATTACCACATCAGCCATCAAATTTAAATTTGATGTTTGATATTTGACATCTCCCTTAGAGATGCTCTATCTCATATCTCAACTCTGCTTCACAAGCTGCATATATCAGTTTATGGTTAACTTGGATAGATTTGAGTAATTTCGTTTCTGTGTAATGTAAACATTTATACACAATGCATGTATATATGTATATGGTTAATTTGGAGTTTGGGACAAGCATTTAAAGTGGATATGTTTTGTTGTGGTCATGAATTATATTTCTGACAGAAATGAACCGCATAAAATCTCGAGACAACCATAGTTTTAATGCTTTGAAATTTCTTCTGCATGATGGAAGAAATGACCAGATTCCACATCTAGAGGGGCCATAGCTGGCTCTCACCATAAGAGCCAGCTTTGTAGAAAGAAATTTCCAACATATTGCCTTGCAAGGTGGCTTATTGCAGAATAACTGAAACCAAGACTCATCTGTTCCCAATTCAATTATTCTCATTCTTTCATCCACCCCATTTAATGCGAGTCGTGGTTTTATGTTTTTCCAAGAAGTAACTGTCTTCCCGTAAGTTGCACCGATATTATCTCGAATTTAAGCGATTACAAAGTTCGACGAGTCTTTATATTAGGTAAAATATTTCTCCTTCAAGGGGTAATAAATATGGATGAACAAACTTCAATGTCTAGCAATAAACTCCAGTAAATAAGCTGATTTAGATGTCTTTCAGGCCCCGTTTGGTTCACGGAATGAATTTGAGAGGAAATTATTTTCCAAGGGATGAGAAAATGAAGATTCCTTTCCTATATTTGGTAATGCTAGGAACGTAACCGGGAGATATCACTTTATTTCATTTTCCATGTTTGTTTTGAGTAGGAATAGAAAACAAAGTTTGTACAAATTTTTAATTATACCCATATTAAATCAAATAAAAAAAAACACATTTAATGATATATTGTAATTCTAAATTGTTAATGGGGACAAAATGATCATGAAAAATATTTATTTAATATTGGTTCATTTTCCCAAACTTTCCTATGATAAGGGAAAACAAAACCCAAGTTAGGAAGATGACTTGACTTTCCCCCATACTTTCTCATGGGCCAGACAATGATTTCTCATGCCTAAACTTACCAAATATAAAAAAACAATTAAATTCTCATCCCCAAATCTCCTTTGCCATAAATCAAACGACCATCAATCCCAAGTCTTTCCAATGAATCTGGTTAAAGGTAATTACATGGTAGGAGGTGCGCATGTCTCTCTCTCATAATAGGTAGGACTTGAATTTTCTCACTATTAATTGCAATTTGCCAAGCATGACAAATACCTATCTGCGTCCGAGAGACCCGTGGTTCAGTGGAAGACCACCGGAATGGAAATACAATTTTTTTATCCTCACCATTCTAATTTCTTCTAACTATTTCAATGTGTTGACCTGCAGTCATGGTTTTTGTGTGCACAAAATCACAAGTTAGACCAGCTTGTGTGCTTATGGTCACGACCCACGTGGTCATGTTGGGTTTCTTGTAGGAAAGTTTTTCCCCATCCGATGAGAAGTCAAGAAAGGGAACTAGGACGATAACTTATGAAGGGATACCGGTCACAAAATTAAATGGTTATTTATTTATTTTTATTTTAAACGATAATCTAAATTATAAGGAAGAAGATTTCTCTCACATACATTACCAATATATCATGGGAGTTCGAAGTCTGCAAGTCAATGCCCTTTTTCACTGGATTAGACTCTGTTGACGTTACATATTTAAAGCCTAAACCAAACAAATTCAAATTAAGATGTTTATACAAGGGACTATGTTGAAGGGTTACAATGTGAGGATTCAATAGCTATTAAGGATCCCCTTATTATAACCTCTCACTATAGCCTCCCTGTAACATTGGACCGCGCAGTTTAGCTCTAAACCGAATCAAATTGGACGGTGCCCACCAGCTTGAAGCCTTAAAAAGTTATTCATGGGCCAATCACTGTGCTCCGTTGCTGTTGCTTGAATGACATATAAGTTGAACAAAATCTAGCCCAGACCACCTTCTGAAAATTGAAAAAGAAATCAAATCCATGATATAATTATCAGCAGCTTCCAGAATTTGTATCTATCGCCCTTATTTCGTTTTTATTTTGGACTTCTTTAAAACTTAAAAAAAAAAAACAATCCAAATTTGTTTTTGAGTTGTATTATTTTGGCCCATAAACTTTTGGGCTTTAGTTGGACTTTTGAGGGCCCATACAGAAAGCAGAAGAAGTAGGGTTTTTAACCTTCACTTGTTAGAGCATTGGAAGAGAACCTGTTTTTGGAGACACAGCAGCCAGCAGTCAGCAGCGGCCTCTCCCACATCCCAAATGGTTACCTTCAGGGTGAGTCTCCGTGATACTCTTGATCTAGCTACAACAACCCATTATCGGTTGTTAGTTTTTGTTTCCATGGGAAACTTTTGTATGCTTTCATTTCGTTTCTCTGTGCATGTTTTGTGAATTTACTTTGTTTTCAATTAGTGTTTAGCTTCATGTTTTCTGCGAACATGGATTTATGGAGCATAGAGTGATGGGTTTTGCTTTGTGTAAACAGTTTCATCAGTACCAGGTGGTGGGAAGAGCCCTCCCTTCTGAAAAAGATGAGCATCCCAAGATCTACCGTATGAAGCTCTGGGCCACCAATGAGGTCCGTGCCAAATCCAAGTTCTGGTGAGCACTTTTCTATGTACTATTTGCTATATATCTTTTATTTGGTTCCTGAAAAATGTAGGGGATACGAAAATAATGAATTTTTAATCTTAGATTCTTGGTCATTTAGGAGTTATGACCTCACATAAAATAAGCCCACACTTGACTGTGCGTACCAATGTAACAAATTCATATGGTTAGAATCTTCTTTGATTTCAGGATGGTGCCAATAGAAGTTAAACAAGTATAGAGTTTAGGTTCCATGAAAGAAAGAAATTAACTTTTGTATGATTTTTATGGACCTTTCATGGTTTTCATTGGTCACGAATTCTTCAATTTCTGTTGTTATGTTTTCGGGTTCTCGTTCAGATGTTTTCCTCCATTCATTTGAACTTCTTTTTATTATTATTATTTTAAATTAGGTACTTTTTGAGGAAGTTGAAGAAAGTGAAGAAAAGCAATGGACAAGTTTTGGCCATTAATGAGGTAGGCATCTTACTTGTCTGTTAACGTCTCTCTTCCACTATGAGCCAACATGAGCTGCTAATGTGTTCCTTTACCAATTGTGGATTAAGCTGTCCCTGATTCAAATTAAAATAAGGATTAGTTTGATTGTTCATGCTTAACCAAGAGCTAAATTGAATATTTACCCACTTTGTAATAATGTTTACTCCTGAAAGATTGGCACTTATAGGTGGAAGCAGCTTCTGGGGTAGATTTTACATTTTAGATTTAAGGTTCTCTTTCATGTATGATTTTAGATTTTTATGTATAGATTAGATTATGTGAATTTTCTATTGTAGTGTATACAGTATCAGGTGAACACATTGTCACTGGCAAAAACTTTCTTTTTCTCTTTCCAGTCTTACTGGCAAGAGTTGTTTGCTAGTGTTTTTTACTGACTATGGTATTCACAGTATTTGGGTTGAGAAGAAGAATATGATATTTTCTTATTGCAGATATTTGAGAAAAGTCCAACAACGATCAAGAACTACGGAATTTGGCTGCGATATCAGAGCCGAACTGGTTATCACAACATGTACAAGGAATACCGGGACACTACTCTCAATGGTGCTGTTGAAGACATGTACACTGAGATGGCATCTCGTCACAGGGTGAGGTCTCCATGCATCCAAATCATTAAGACAGCCACTATCCCTGCAAAACTTTGCAAGAGGGAGAGCACCAAGCAGTTCCATAACTCCAAGATCAAATTCCCATTGGTGTTCAAGAAGGTTAGGCCCCCAACCAGGAAGCTCAAGACGACATACAAGGCAACTAGGCCCAACATCTTTGTGTAATTTTGTTGCCTCGCGGTTTCCTTTCATCTGAAAGCTTTGCACTTTAATTAGCTAAAGTAGTTGAACCTAGGAATGGTGATGAAAGTTTTACTGAATTTTGGTTTCTTTCGAGTATGAACATCCTTTTTCTGTTATCCAGAGTGTTTCAGTTTTGAAGATTGTGGCTTTACAAGTCTATAATGAGCTTGGTACTTTGTTTTATGCTTTTCCTAAACCTTTTGATTATGAAGATTGTGTCCTCCATTCCATCTGTGGGAGTCAAGTTTTAACAGCGAACTACTGCAGGGCTTTCAGGCAACAGTGGAGGAATTAAATTAATGAAGTGACTTTCTACAGGTTATAAAAATCCATATTTTGTATCTGGGGAGAGAAGTGGCAACTTTTTTTATGTCTCATGTCAAAATGATAAACAAGACTTTGATCAAATGGGAAAAACATGTACTATATGTTAGCATATTCAGAACATTATCATGCATATAGATTCAATCAAAACATGTAATAAATCTCAATGAAAATGCAGAGAGCTTTTGAGTAAAGAGAGGTCAGATTTCTGTGTGTGAGAGAGAGAGAGCTTTTAGAAGAATGCTAGCTGTATCAGCCCAGCACCAAAACATGTATATATCATGACACTGACAAAAACCGTTAGGGAGGAGATATTCCCTATTACATCACTAAATCTAGCCATTCAATCATTACCCTATAAGATAATGACAGGTGGCAAAATGCTATTACATTCTCTGCTGTACACTTGGACTATGATCCAAGGCAGCCTTCCTAACAAGAATAGAACCTTCATATTCTAATTCCATCACAGCAGCTACACCTATACACCAACACTCCCTTCTAGGTGTTGTGCTGAAATAACACCTAGAGCCTTCCTCAAATACTCAAATCTGTCTCTTGCTAATGGCTTGGTGAAAATGTCAGCAAGCTGCACTTCTGTTTTGCAATATAGCAAATCAATCTCACCATTTTGTAGAGCATCTCTTATGAAGTGAAACCTGCGGTTGATGTGTCTGGTTTTGTGATGATGAACAGGATTCTTTGATATAGCAATAGCTGAAGTGTTGTCACACAACAACTGAGTTGGTTCTACCTGTTCCTCTCCAAAATCAGATAACACAAACCTCAGCCACATAGCTTGTGCAGTAGCTTCTGCTGCACTCATGTACTCAGCCTCTGCTGTTGACAGAGCAACACTACTTTGCTTGATTGAAGCCCAAGAAAATGCACCTGACCCCAAGTTGAAAGCATAGCCTGATGTGCTCCTCATGTCATCTTCACTTCCACTCCAATCACTATCACAATAGCCTATTAACACTGCTCCTTTTCCCTTATCATAGGCAATTCCATAGTTTATGGTGCCTTGAACATATCTCAGCACTCTCTTTGCTGTTCCCATGTGCTTCTTGGTTGGATTATGCATGAATCTAGCCAAGAGGCTTGCTGCAAACATGATATCTGGTCTGGTTGCAGTCAGATATAGCAAGCTTCCCACCATTTGCCTATACAATGTCTCATCTGCTAGTTCACTTCCATCCACTTTTGACAACTTTTCATTCACTGCCAAAGGTGTTGCAACAGACTTGCAATCCTTAAGTCCAAATTTGTCAAGTAAAGTCTTTGCATACTTCTTCTGGTGAAGAAAGATGCAAGAATCAGTTTGTAGGACCCCAAGACCAAGGAAATGATGAAGTAGTCCTAGGTCAGTCATCTCATATTGTCTCATCATATCATCCTTGAATGCAGCCATCATTTCTTTTGAGCTTCCTGTGTAGATAATATCATCTACATATAGAGACACAATGAGAATACCACTTGTAGACATCTTTGTGTACAAAGTAGCTTCACTTGGACTTCTATAAAAACCAGTCTTGATGAAATAGGAATTTATCTCATCATACCAAGCTCTTGGAGCTTGTTTCAAACCATATAGAGCCCTTTTCAGCTTATACACTTTATCTTCACTTCCTTGCATCACAAAACCAGATGGTTGATCTACATAAACTTCTTCATTTAGCACTCCATTAAGAAATGCAGACTTTACATCTAGTTGAAACAGATTCCAGTTTCTCTGTGCAGCAACAGCCACCAAGGTTCTCACAGTATCAAGTCGAGCCACTGGTGCAAAGGTCTCATTGAAGTCAATTCCAGGCTTTTGAGAATATCCTTTTGCCACCAGCCGAGCCTTATTCTTTTGCACAGATCCATCTAGGTTCAGTTTAGTCTTATAGATCCATTTGACTCCAATGATTGGTTTATCAAATGGTCTATTCACAAGCTCCCATGTATTGTTCTTCTCAATCATGGTGATTTCAGCTTCCATTGCTTTCTTCCAAGAGTCATCCTTTGCTGCCTCTTCAAAACTTTCTGGTTCTATAATGCACATGTTGCATTTTTCATAAATTTCTGCAATGCTCTTGTACTTGAGAGGAGTGTGATCAACATCCTGTGATCCTGCTTCCCTTTCTTGGTCACTGATTTCAGTGTTTAAGCTAGGCATCTCATTCACTTCCAATTGTTCTTCAAATTCATAAGAACTCCCTTCTGCTCCTTGTTCTTCTTCTCTAATTTCAGTGAGCTGAATGTTCACACTAGTCTCCTTCTTTGTATTCCAATCCCAACACTCATTCTCACTAAATATCACATCTCTTGAAATGATAACCTTTTCAGTTTCAATATTGTAGAGCCTGTATCCCTTTTCACAGCTGCCATACCCCAAGAAAATACACCTTTTGCTTGCCAAATCTAGCTTCTGTCTTTGCTGTTTTGGTACATGAGCATAACACAATGAACCAAATACCTTCAGATGCTTAATTCCTGGTTTCCTCCCTCCATAAGCCTCAAATGGTGTCTTTTTGCTTAAGGCTTTAGTTGGACATCTATTCAAAATGTACACAGATGTGTTGACTGCCTCTGCCCAGAAATCAAGTGGAATTTTCTTTTCCAACATCAAACATTTGGCCATTTCTACTATAGTTCTATTCTTCCTCTCGGCCACACCATTTTGCTGTGGTGTGTATGGGGTTGTGAGCTGCCTTTCAATGCCTGCATTGTCACAGAACCTCTCAAACTCCACTGAAGTGTACTCTCCTCCTCTGTCACTTCTCAATTGTTTTAGTTTGTAGCCACTTTGCAATTCCACAGTGGCTTTGAACTTCTTAAACACACAAAGAGCTTCTGACTTGTGCCTTAAGAAATAGACCCAACACATCCTTGTGCAATCATCAATGAAAGTGAGAAAGAACCTATTTCCAGCTTTGGTAACTGTCTGCATAGGACCACAGATGTCACTGTGAATAAGTTCTAGTGGGGTTGATGCTCTAGAAATAGCTTCTCTTGGGAATGCTTCTCTACTTTGCTTGCCTAGAACACACCCCTCACATACCTGTCTATCTTCTTTAATTTCTGGCAGCCCTACTACCATATCTTGCTCTTTCAATAGTTTTAGACTAGTCATATTGAGATGTCCAAACCTTCTATGCCAGAGATCAGTGGAATGGTCTACACTTGCTCTATAAGCAAAGTGCATTTCAGCTTGCAACTTCAAAGGAAAGCTTCTGTTTCCTTTCATCTGAACCTTTGCCACCAGATTTGTATGAGAGCTGTCATTGTAGATTTCCACCTTGTGATCACCAAATACCAAATAATAGCCATGTTCTATCATCTGTCCTACACTGAGTAAGTTCTCTTTCAGTCCAGGTACAAGCATTATTTCTTTGATATGTCTCTTGCCTGCTTTGGTTTCAACCACAATAGTGCCTTTTCCAGTTACTTCTACAAGCTGTCCAGTTCCCATTTCAACCTTGGCAGTCACTTTTCTGTCAATATCCACCAACAAATCCTCTTTTCCTGTCATGTGATTGCTACACCCACTGTCCAAATACCAGATCTCTTCATCCCTTGTTACATCAGCACCACTTACATTGCTAGCATAGAACATTGTTGGTGCAGCTTCCACTTGAGTAGCATAGTTGATCTGCTGTGGTGTTTTCTTGCTGTAGCAGTCTTTTGCAATGTGACCAAGTTTATCACAGTTATAACACTTTGGCTTGCCCTTGAATCGACATTCACCAAAATGTAGCTTACCACAGTGTTTGCAGGGAGTTTTAGTGCCTTCACTTGCCTTGTTATCCCACTTCTTGCCTTTGGATTTCCAATTCTTATTCTGCTTGCTGTTCTGTTCTCCATTCTTAGTCTGTTTGGCATCTACACTAAGGCTAGCAAATGCCTTCTCTGTTCTGTTTTCAGAATGCCTATCTAAACGCAACTCAAAGCTCTTTAGTGAGGCAACAACCTCCTGCACCTCAATCTCATTCAGATCTCTAGAATGTTCAATAACTGAACATATAGAGTCATAGGTAGATGGCAGACTAATAAGCAGTTTTTGAACAATTCTCTCCCTAGGCAATTCCTCCCCATAACTTCTCATTTGATTAATTAAATCAAATAGTTTAGTAACATAGACAGTTAAGGATTCATCATCCTTCATTCTTGTATATTCAAATTCCCTTCTAAGGCCTTGCAATTTAACACTCCTTACCTGCTTATCTCCATGGAATTCTTGCTGCAGAATACTCCAGGCACCTTTTGATGTCTCTTCATGAGATATTCGTGGGAATATCTCCTCTGAAACTGCTCCTTGAATCAATCCAAGGGCCTTGGCATCCTTCATGAGTACCTCAGCAACCATGCCTTTCCCACTTGATTCTTCTGTCTCCTTTTTCTGATCACCAGATTCATCTGACTTTTTCAGATCCATACCATCAAGTCCTTTGATCACAAAATCCCACAGTCCATGAGATTTGAAGATGGTCTTCATCCTAATGCTCCAGAAATCGTAGTTCTCACCATTGAAAATTGGTGCTCTCAACTCACCACCACTTGATCCAGCCATGTTAGACTTAGATCTGCAGAACTCAAGCTCAGCTGCAGCTTCAATAGCTTAGCACAGAGAAACTCCCAGTATTACAAGATCAAACCTGGCTCTGAGGCCATGTTAGCATATTCAGAACATTATCATGCATATAGATTCAATCAAAACATGTAATAAATCTCAATGAAAATGCAGAGAGCTTTTGAGTAAAGAGAGGTCAGATTTCTGTGTGTGAGAGAGAGAGAGCTTTTAGAAGAATGCTAGCTGTATCAGCCCAGCACCAAAACATGTATATATCATGACACTGACAAAAACCGTTAGGGAGGAGATATTCCCTATTACATCACTAAATCTAGCCATTCAATCATTACCCTATAAGATAATGACAGGTGGCAAAATGCTATTACATTCTCTGCTGTACACTTGGACTATGATCCAAGGCAGCCTTCCTAACAAGAATAGAACCTTCATATTCTAATTCCATCACAGCAGCTACACCTATACACCAACACTATAACCAAAGCTTCTTTATGGGTTTTCTTTTAAGTATCAATGTGGGAGCTTCTGTCCGAAAAAAAAATCAATGTGGAGGCGTCCTTGGCTTCGGTTACACTCAAACGAGAGATCACCAATCCAAGTGGGTGCATCAAAATGTCATAATTACAAGCCTTATTTACTGTAGCACCTCCTGAAATTTCGATCAAATCTCACTTTACCCCCCAAAGTTAAAATGACCCACTTTACCTCATTGACCATAGTTTTGTGTTCCACTTCCCCCCTCACCGTTAACACCATCCAAAATACTGTCAAAAAGGTTGACGTGTTAGGGGCATTATGGTAATAGCATCCACGTGGGCCAATTGCTGACCTTAGTCAGCTGCCTACGTGGCATATTAGACCCCATAAGGTGTTGAAAATCCTAATTTAAGCTGCTGATGATGAGAATCCTCAGTCTTCTTCTTCGATAATAGGGTTTCTAAACTCAGAGCAAGTACTTAGCACCATTTGAAGGATTTAAGGTTCTCTAGACAAAAATCTCTCCAACTTTGTTCGATTAAAGGGTGTGAAGATGAGGAAAGAACCTCCACGAGGAGAAGAGGTGGCCCTTGCTGCTCCTGATTGCTATTGTGGGAGGCTTGCTCGGCTGTAGACTTCTTGGACAGAGTCCAACCCACTTCGGAGGTTCTTTGTGTGTCCAAAGTCAGAGGTAGGTTTTATATTTGCCATTTTATCGAAAATTTGAAGAAGAAAAAAATTGTGAGAATGTGATGGAATTGTTGTTTGAATGCAGAGGGGGAAAAATGTTGTGGGTTTTTTGTATGGGTTGATATTGAAATGCCTCCCCGTGAGAGAGCTCTGATGGCTTGGCTGTTGAGGACAAAGAGAGAATTTGAAGATCAGATTGGGCATGCGAGAGCAAGAGAGAAGAAGTTGTGGATTACTGTGTTTATTTCTTGGGCCTTTGTGTTTATGATTTGGTATGGCAGTGTTGTGTAATGTAACTTAGGCAATGTGGTATGTGTTTGTGCAAATAATCTCACGGGAGAATATTCGCTTCTAGATTCTTCAACCTTCGATATTCCTTCTCTCTCTTCCTCGATTCCTGTAAAAAAGACTGGAATAAATAGACCACACCCGGGGGGTGTTGGCCAAAGGCCCTCCGATACCTAAGTTAGTTCGAGTGTTTGTAGGAAAACAATAGCTAAGCAAACGGTACGGAGTTATATGTATGGTGTAAACCAGGTGGCCGGAGCCTTGTGGAGAAAGTATGGAGAGTGGAGAGGGAGAGAGAGCTTCGGGTATTTTTCTCGGGTATAAGGAGTAGGTTTTCTGAAGTCCCTTGAATGATGAATGAGGTCGTCTATTTATAGGAGCCTCGGGGCCAGGGTTTCGTAGGGATCGAGTCGGCTTTGATAATATCCGAATTAAATATATTATCTCTTAAGAAGATAATATCTGAATTAAATGATATTATCTTCTATTTATTAGGATAATATCTTAATTAATGATATTATCTCTTTAAATAAAGATAATATCATATTAATTAAGATATTTATTCCAATTAATGAATTAGCCAGATAAACTGGTTTAATTAATTAATTTAAGAGATAATCTTCTTTTCCACGTAGCGTGCCCTGATTGGAGACGAAAATATATGCTCCCACAAATGCCCCCAGCTTCTGCATGGGGCTTGTGTGGCATGTAGGAGATGAAATTATTATTTTTTCGGGCTCTCCAACTATGTTTGGGCTTTATTATGTGAGTTGGACTCCTTCGCAGATCGGATTCCCAATTGGTGTAGGCTTCTGACTGTTGTTGGAGTTGGATTCCCAGTAGGAATGAACTTGTGATTCCTTCTTGACCCGGGTTGTCCAACCTGTATAAATACAGGGCTTCTCTTCACTCTTTATCATATCACAAACTTAACTTCTCTACCTTCTAGCTTGAAAAAGATTTTGGAGAATTTGTACTGCTTGTTGAGGAGAGGAGTTGCCGTGCTTCCCAAATAAGTCGAGCTCGTAAAAATATATATGTACGTATATATATATTTTTCGATTTTTGGAAGCAAGGAGATGGTCCAGCATGAGTTGTAATTCGTGAGCAATAGTTTACAAATAGCTGAGGAATTTGTGCTGGAATCGAATGGAGCATGAGGCGCATGCTAGTCTTGGAGCTACCTGGCCTGGGCTGGAGCAGATGCGCGCTGGGCCTGAAGCAAGAGCATGGAAGAGCCAAGCCCAAGGCAGAAGGAGGAGCTGGGCTTCGGAGCTGAGGCAGAAAAGGCGCTGGGCCTTGCGGTGGGCAAGCAGGCTGCTCGTGCTGGGCTGTCGAGCTCGGGCATGGGCCGAATACGCGCTGGCGAGATGGGCTCAAGCTGGGGGTGCGCTGGGCTTCTCGTGCTGGGCTGCTCGCGCTGGGCCTTTATTTTTTTCTGATGCTGCTTTTTTTTTTTTTTTTTTCTTTTTTTGGATTTTAACTTGTAGAATTTTCTTTTTGCAGCTATTCGTTGACCAACCATGTCTTCTAGAGACGGTAGCAAGGCTCCAAGCTCTCAGGTGCCTTTGTATTTGTGGGGAGGCTCCGTAGTGCCTAGCAAGAAGTTCGTGGCCAACTTGCACCGCGTCACGACCGACGCTCAGTTCAAAAAATGGTGGGCTGCTTTCGCTTCTGCCATTCCAGATGACGTGTAGGTCAAGCTATTGAGGTCTCGGACTGATAACGATCCTTTTGGGGATGCGAATGATCCTGGTGCTAGGATCATTACCTTCCGTCCTTTTTATTTTTCACTGGGCTTCAATTTCCTGCTGTCGAAGCTCTTCAAGGAGGTGTTCTGCGCCATGGGGTGTGCTCTGAGCCAGAGTACTCCCAACGTTTGCTGAGCGATCATGTGCTTCGAGAATCTGAGCCGTTTTTTTACGCTGGAGTTGACGGTACGAGAGTTCTTTTATTTTTTTGAAGTGAGGCACTTCGAGCGATATGCCCAAGTTCGCGTCTACAGGTCCAGGCTGTTCGACGGTCTTAGTCAAGGAGATCATGCTTGGCATGACGATGTGTTGGAAGTCAGCGGACGGTGGGAGGGTGACGTTGGCTACGGCCCCCTTGTTCCTATCACTTATTGCTATGGTGTGTCTTTTTGCGATTTATGATATGTTCCCTTTTTATTTGAGTTTCTTGAAGTGTGGCTACTAACTTATGTCTTCGGCTTGTAGTGAGTGACATCAGCAAGCAATTGGAGCTTGGGCCTGACATGGCTAAGGTCCGCCGTGCTTTGAACATCCCCCGAAAGTTTCGTGAGTGGCGCTGGCTGTTGTGCGAGTATCGGGAGGAAGACGGTGGTCTACCCCCTGCCGAGGATGTCGAGAGATGGAGGTAGAATGGTCCGGACCCTGATGATCTATCTGCTAAACAGGATGAGTGCTTTGCTGAAGCCCCACCAAAAAGGAAGGCCGATGTCAAGTCTTCGAGAACTCCAGTTACTTCTTTACAGGCGAGGAATGTGTCTTCATTGAGGAAGAAGCCAAGGCTCCCTTCTGCTGAGAAAACCCAAGTAGGAGCTATTCCCGCGTCATCTCCTAGAGTCAAACATCTTGTTGGTGTAGATAGCAAGAAGATTGGTGGTGAGTGCAACATTAGGGATGTTCCCCTTAAGCCTTTTGCTGATGAGTTTGGAGATTGTGATCAGCTCTACGACGTAGTTCGTGCACGGTCCAGCTCACCTGTTGAGAAGCCAAGAGATGCTGATTTTCCTCTCCGAAGTTCGGGTCGTTTGCACCAGTCGAAGAGTGGAGGTCGATGCGCGAGGTTTGCTCATCCATCCAACCAGCATGATCCAACTGTTGAGTCGCAAGCAGTCAAGCGTGGAGTTGATTCATCGTCGTCAATTCCTTTGGAAGTAAGGTTGGCAAAGGCTAAGAAAGCAAGAGAGTCATCTGCTCGGGAAAAAAGGTTCTTCTGCAATATCAGCGGCTGATCCAAAGGTGGACAAGCCTAGCCCTACAGGGGATGCGGGCATGTCTGATCTGCTCAAGACGCACTTTCTCTCAAGTCCATCCGCTTGCGCTGAGCTGGTTGATCAAGTTCGTCAGGCTGGTGATCTTGATACTTTTTCAAGTCTTTCCTTGAAAAAACAAAGAGAAGCAACATTTCATCTGCTTCAAAAAGGAGTGGTTTTTGCTGCGGAGACCATCCGAAACTCTTCGTCTGCTGTTGCCCCCTCTTCTGCTCAGCTTAGTGAGTTGGAGAAGAAGAATGCTGAGCTGGCTAGCAAGCTTTCTGCCGAGTAGACTCGTTACGAGAAGAAGACGTTTGATTTGCGGGCGATGATATCTGAGCTGAAGAGTTCCCTTACTGAGAAAGATTCCGAGCTCAACTATTCTGTTGTTGACTTGGCAAGTCGAAAAGATGCTTATTTCCGCCTTGAGCGCAAGAATGCAGACATCTCTCATAGTTATGACAAGCTTTTGGTTAGATTTCACGCCTATCATAAGTCTGCTGAAGAGTCCAAGTCCGAAGCTGTCATGGATGCGTACAAGTTGGGCTACTTGGACTGCACAATTGGATATGATCCCTTCTATGCCATTGGAGATGAAGACATCGAGATGCTCTATCCTGACTTGCCCCCTGTGTAAAGTGAGGAGGCTAATGCTGCGAACACTGAAGGAGCTGAAAAACAGGTGGCTGAAGAGGCAGTAGCTGAAGAGGATGGAGCAGAGGATGATGCAGCTGATGAGGCGGTGGCAGACGTCATAGATCATGCATGTAGAGCTGCTGAGAGCATGGCTGATCAAGTGGACTCTGAAGAGGCTGCAGATCAGGGGTCTCCCGCTGGCGTTTCGGAGTAAACGAAGATTTCTTTATTTCTTTTCAGCTTTTGTAGTCTGCTTTTTGTTTAGAATAATTGGTCTTGCTTTGACCATCTTCTTTTTGTTTGAACTTGGCCGGTTGGTCGCTTTGCTATGGAAATTTCAGTCTTTATTTTTTCAACTTCAATTTGCATATTGTCTTGTGAACTGCTTGAGTAACCGGTTAGTGTCTTGCTGTGTATTTCCCTTGGGATTTTGGCAAAAGCCAGGGTCCCCCTTGAGGGACTCCAGGCGTATTTTGCATTTTTCCAGAAAAAGCTGAAGGCGCTTCTGGTCGTTGCCTTGCGTCTCCCTTAGGACGCTACTTATAGACAACTGTATGACTATCCTACCCCTCTTAGGAAACGGATAGGAACTTGGATACCTTCCTTAGGAAATTCCTGACGCACCCTGCAACCCCTTTAAGATGCTGCTTTGTGGGCTGCGTCTCCCGAAGGACGCTTTTGGTCGTCACCTTGCGTCTCCCTTAGGACGCTTTTTATGGACAACTTATTTGGCTATCCTGCCCAACTTAGGAAATGGATAGAAATTTGGATATTTCCCGTAGGAAGCATGGTAACCCCCTTTTAAGAAACTCCTGGCGCACCCTGCGTCTCCCTTAGGATGCTGTTTTGCAGGTTGCGTCTCCCGAATGATGCTTCTGGTCGTTGCCCTGCGTCTCCCTTAGGACGCTTTTTATGGGCAACTGTTTGGCTGTCCTGCCTCCCTTAGGAAACGGATAGGAACCTGGATACATCCCTTAGGAAATTCCTGGTGCACCCCGTGTCTTCCTTAGGACGCTTCTTTGTGGGCTGCGTCTCCCAAATGACGCTTCTAGTTGTCGCCATGCGTCTCCCGAAGGACGCTACTTATGGGCAACTGTCTTTTGCTGTGGCACATTCTGGAATTTGCAGTAGTTGCTTCTCTTCTTCAGAAATGTGCAGTACTCAGTCGTCTGCTGGGGACTGAGCAGGTAGGAGGAAGCGTCATGGATAGTATCTTTGGAGGTGGTAGGCGTTCCATTGTCGCGGAATCTCTTTCCCTTCCATGATATCAAGCGTATAGCTTCCTCTGCCTCCGGACCGGCTGATTATGTAAGGGCCTTCCCAATTGGGTTTTATCTTTTTAGACCTTTATCTTTGTGCAGTGATGAAGGCATTTCGTAGCATAAGGTCGCCTGGTTGAAACTGTCTGATCTTGGCTCTTTTGTCGTAGTAAGACTTCAACCGCTGTTGATAGGAGGCGACAAGGACAATGGCCTTCTCGCGCTCGCCTTCAAGTAAGTCAAGGTTGAGTCTCATCTGCTCGGAATTCTGCTCAATACTGCCCACTTCGATGCCTATAGAGGGGACAGTGACGTGAGGAGGAATGATCGCTTCAGTTCCATAGGCGAGGGAAAATGTGGTTTCGCCAGTTGATCTTCGCTTGGTGGTGCAATAGGCCCATAATATGCCAGGGAGCTCATCTACCTATTTTCCTTCGGCGCCTTCTAATCTCTTCTTTAGATAGTCCAATATTATTTTATTGGATGCCTCGACCTGGCCGTTGCCTTGAGGATATCTCGGGGTAGATAGATGCTGCTTGATGCCATACTTTTTGAAGAAGGCAGTGATCTGTTTGCCGATGAATTGTGAGCCATTGTCGGTAACTAGTGATTATGGGCAGCCAAACCGGCAGATAATGTTTCTCTAGATAAATCGTTCCACATCAGCTTCTTTAGTAGAGGATAGAGCTTCGGCCTCGATCCATTTAGTAAAGTAATCAGTGGCGACGATCATCATTTCTTTCTTGACAGGTGCTGTTGGCTACTAAGTCGATGGCCCATTGCATGAAAGGCCACGGACTGTTCTGCAGATGGTAGATTTCGGCAGGCAGATTAGGAACTGGTTTGTACTGTTGGCAGCGATCACATCTTTTGACATATTCAGTGAGGTCATGGCGCATAGTAGGCCAGAAATAGCCTACGTTTAGAGCCTTCTGGGAGAGTGACCTGCCCCCCAGAGTGGTTGCCTCACTCGCCGTCATGAATTTGGCAGAGGACCTCAAGTGTTTGAAGGTACTTTATGCAAGTAAGATGAGGGCCGGAGTATGATCTGCGAATGAGCTTGTTGCCCTGCATGTAATATCTCGCGGCTTTCTGTTGGACCTTCCTAGTTTCGGACTTATCCATTGGCAGATTTCCATTCACTAAGTAGTCGATGATGGGGTCTTGCCAGCTGGAGTCTTCATCGATCTGCATTGAGTCGATTGGCTCTATTTCTTCGATGCTTGGTCGGTCAAGGTGTTCGACTGGGATGGAGCGTCTGAACTGGGTATCTAGCGCTGATCCTAGGCTTGCCAACGCATCTGCATGAGTATTCTCTGCCCGTGGAACTTGTTGGATGGTGAAAGTAGGAAATTCTTTCAGAAGTCCTTGGACTTTGTTGAGGTACTGGATCATTCTTGGATACTTTGCCATGTACTCGCCTGAGTCTTGATTCGTGATCAGTTGGGAGTCTGAGTAGATGGCCAATCTCTTAATCGTCAGTTCTTTTGCTAGGTTCAGTCCTGCGAGCAATACCTCATATTCTGCCTCATTGTTTGAAGCAGAAAAGCCTAGTGTGATGGCTTGTTCCAACAAGGTTTCGTCTGGGGTGATTATGACGATGCCTGCCCCTGCTCCTTTGTGATTTGATGCTCCGTCTATATGCAATTACCACATGTCGTTAGGTAGGTTCGAATCGGTAGGGGAGGTGTCGTCTGCTTTTTCTTTGCTTTTCGTGACCATCTTCTCTTCTTCGGTCGTTGGAGTAAACTCTACAACAAAATCTGCTAAAGCTTTGGCTTTTATAGCAGTCTTCGGCCGGTAGAGAAGGTCGTATTGACTGAGTTCGATAGTCCATTTCATGAGTCGCTGAGAAGCGTCGGGGCTGTGGAGGATCGATCTCAAAGGAAATTCTGTCATGACAATTATCCGGTGTGCTTGGTAGTAGGGCCTTAGTTTTCTCGCGAAAACTACAAGCGAAAAAATGAGCTTCTCCATTTTCGGATAGCGGGTCTCTGCATTGAGGAGAGCTTTTAAAGTGTAGAATACCGGATGTTGTGCCCCCAACTCTTCTCGGATGAGAGCTGAGCTGACAGCTGAGTCGGACACCGCCAGATAGATGTACAAGTCTTCGCCTGGTATAGGTTTTAAGAGTAAGGGAGGTGAAGTGAGGTAGGTTTTCAAGTTTTGAAAAGCTACTTCGCACTTGTCATCCCACTTGTCCCTGTGTCCCTTCTTTAAGGCTTTGAAAAATGGCCTGCATTTGTCGGTAGATCTTGAGAGGAATCGGTTGAGAGCTGCCGCCCTACCCGTTAGACTTTGTATCTCCTTTGTTGTGGCAGGTGACTTTATGTTGAGTATAGCCTTGATTTGGTTTAGATGTGCCTCAATTCCTCTTTGGGTGACTAAGTATCCCAGGAATCGACCGGACGAGACTCCAAACGTGCATTTGCTCGGGTTCAACTTCATGTTGTATTTTCGGAGTAGGCTGAATGCCTCTGCAAGGTTCTTGATATGGTCTGCTCGCTTGCGAGCTTTGACTAGCATGTCGTCTACGTAGACCTCCATAGTGTTGCCGATTTCCTCCTTGAAAATTTTGTTCGCCAACCTTTGGTATGTTGCTCCAGCGTTCTTCAGCCCAAAGGGCATGACTTTGTAGCAGTATGTAACTCTTTCGATGATGAAAGAGGTTTTAGTTGTAGCAGGAGTAGGCGTCCATGAAGCTTAGTAGTTAGTTGCCGGAAGTTGAATCGACGAGCTGATCAATTCTAGGCAGTGAAAAGTTGTATTTAGGGTATGCCTTGTTGAGGTCGGTGTAGTTAACGCACACTCTCCACAGACCTTTATCTTTCTTTGCCACTAGAACAACGTTCGCCAGCCATTCTGCATAGGAGACTTCTTCAATGAAACCAGCAGCTAAAAGCTTATCGATCTCGGCTTCAATGATGGCAACCCGCTCGGGGGCGAAGTTGAGTCTCTTCTGCGCTATAGGTTTGATAGCTGGGTTGACGTGTAGACAATGACAGATGATCTGGGGATCAATGCCAGGCATGTCGGATGGCGACCATGCAAATATGTCTTTGTTGTTCCGAAGGAAGGCTGCAAGCTCTATCTTTTCCTCATGGCATAGGCACGAGCTGATTCGCACTTTTCTCTCTGGCTTGTCAGGATTAAGAGGTACTAGCTCAACGTCCTCTTCGGACTTCCATCCTTCTTCAGGAGAGACCTCCGGATGGATTCCCTCGACTTGGTCCTGATTCTTTGATTGCTATTGGGGAGTAGCTATTCCTTTTCCTTTCTGGTCTGCTCGGCCGTCAGGAACGGGATCTGCTTTCTCCTCTACTTGTTCTACTCCCTTTAGATCTGTCTGGTTCACAGGGAAGAACTGTGTTTGCTTGCCTTTCTTCAGCCCTTGAGCTGAGCATTTTCTTGCCATTGCATGATCTCTGTTGATCTGGCCGATACCGCCCCCAGGGATTGGGTAGCGAATCTTCTGATGTGTGGCAGAGGTGATGGCGTTGATCTGGCCGATCCATGGTCTGCCTAGAATGCCATTGTAGGGTGAGATTTCATCAATGACCATGAACGTTTGCGAGCTGATTACAGGTGGAGAGTAGACGTCGAGATCTATCGTGCCCACGGTAACCGTCGTTGCGCCATTGAAACCAGTCAGCAACTTGGCTGATTTATTGATCTTTGCCTCTAAGCCCATCTATTGGATGACTGCCAATTATAGGATGTTGGCTGCACGGGATCGTCTTCTGCAAGTGAGAAGCTAGTTGAGACTTAGGATATCATTGTAGCCTGTTTGATCTTCCTCTTCTTTTCTTTGTTGGTCAGTCCGGACTTCTCGGAGTCGACTAGAATTGTGTTAATCCTTATGACCTTCTGGGATGGCTCCTTAGCGGTATCGTGGTCCTCTATCTGCTGGATGGCCTGCTTCGCCATGAACTCCGTGCAGTAACCTTCTCTCACGAGTTCTTCAAGATGCGCTTTCCAAGCAAAGCAGTTATTCGTATTGTGCCTATGTGTCGCATGGAAGGCACAATATTTTCTGGTATCCCTCTTGTCCGGATCTCCTTTCAAGGGTGACGGTCTTTTTACCCAAGGTTTGTCCTTCACTTGGGCTAAAATTTGATGTGTGGGAATGGAGAACTTGGTGTAGTTCTCTTTCGTCGTAGCCTCTCTTTGTGGGCGTGACCTGCCTTTGTCTTTGTCCCTGCTGCCAAGCCTGTCGCCTCTTTGTTCTGCTCGTTTGGCCGGTCGCGTAGGGTTCTGCGGTCACGAAGACCTCTACCAGAGTCTGGCTGGGAGTGATACTCAGCTAGCTGTATAAGTCATGTTCTGCTGGAAGACCTTTCTTGAATGTAGAGGATGCGATTTGGTCATCGCACCTTACGATGTTGGTCTTTTCTGCTTTGAACCTTTTGATGTAATCTCGAAGGGATTCCTCGTGCTTCTTGCGCAAGTAGAACAGATGGTCAGGGTTCTTCTTGATCGTCCGATAAGAAGTGTATTCTTTAGTGAATACGTAAGTAAGCTCCTTGAAGCTGTTGATCGACCCAGATGGCAGGGTATGGAACCAATCCTGAGCTGCTCCTCGCAAAGTCATTGCAAACACCTTGCATCTTAGCGCGTCTTCGGCTTTGTAGAGGATCATAAGGCTCTTGAAATGCTTCAGATGACTTTCGGGGTCGGAATCACCTTTGAAGCATGCGAAAGTGGGCATTGAGAATCGTTTCGGGGGAGCAGCCTGCTCAATTTTGACGGTGAAAGGTGAGGAGTTTGCTCGGTCTACCTCAATGCGTAGTGCATCTTCGAAATTTTCGCCAATCTTTAAGTTTCAAAGTCGGTTATTCACAAGCTTCTCAACGTCTTCTGCACGCATGGCTAGTCGGTCACGTTGATGACCTTCGCGATTTAGACGATGCTAATTGACTTCCTCATTGGCTTGCGAGGGTCGACCTTCTCGGTTGTGCTGTCTGGGAGGCGTGTTGGTGGACTGTGCTTGGGAGGGATTTCCAGTAGTTTGGCGACGAGAATTGGTTCTTCGAGAGCGAGTAGCGGAGCGCCTTTCTTCATGGTCCTCATTGTGATGATTGTTGAGTTGACCTCCTTGGGGGCCTATCCTTTCGTGAATATTTCTCTGTGAGCGGGTAGCGGAGCGCCTTTCTTCTCAATCCTCGTCTCGATAGCCGTCAAGTTGACCTCTCTAGGAGCCTAGCCTTTCATGAACGTCTTCCTGCAGGCCCAGGCGAGCGTGGATGTCAGGTCTTGGGCCCAGCCTATCGCGCACGTTGGTCCTTAAATTCAATCTGGAAGGAAAACTTCGTCTGCTCTGAGTGTGGCTTGCGGATGCTTGTGACATGTCCGCGAGCTGATCTCGTTGTTGCACATTTCCTTGTTTGCTTACTCGTGCTCGGCCTGCTTGGTTCCCGCCGAACTGCCTATTAGCGCGTTCGTTTATCCTTCTCTCTTTGCCCTGTTGTCCAAGGCCAAGATTTTGAGCCAAGTTTATTTGGTTTAGGAGTTGCCTCATCAAATTGTTTTGGTCGTCCATTCTCTGAGTTAGCTGGTCAACTCTCAGATTAAGGTCTACTTGACTTCGTGGATCAGGAGGAGAGAAATGTGTGGATCCCAATTGCATACGGGCTAGGGTTTCATTGGATGTGTACGTGGGAGCATGCGTCGAGCGTGAAGGCAATGAAGGGAATGGTTGAAGTTGCTCCAAGATTGGGCCAAAGTCGGCGGTGGTAGTGAGCCCAACTAGATGTGAGGTTCCACCATGCTCAACGGTGGTGCTATGAAGGTGGCTAGGTCCGGCCATGGGGCCTTGAGATGGTATGATGGCGGCGGAGGCGGGTGCGGTGGTCCTCACTGCGAGTCCGACAGGTGGCACGATGGTTCCAGTCACACGGGGTGGCTGCTGAGGGTTCATGGCTGCAAGAAGTGGTGAGGCCGCCATGCTGATCGTGGGATCGTGGGAGGAGTAGCTTTGGGCTGTCACGGATTGAGCCATAGCGGCGGTTTTGCTCCTCGTGCGCTTGCTTCCAACCATGATTGTTTGGAAGGCTTCGGTGGATTGGAAAATAAGAGGAACGGATTCCTCGAGCACGCGTTGAGTATAACTCGTGCTCTCAATGAAAGCACAAAATGTTTGTGCAAATAATCTCACAGGAGAATATTCGCTTCTAGATCCTTCAACCTTCGATCTTCCTTCTCTCTCTTCCTCGATTCTTGTAAAAAAGACTAGAGTAAATAGACCACACCCGGAGGGTGTTGGCCAAAGGCCCTTCGATGCCTAAGTTAGTTCGAGTGTTTGTACAAAAACAATAGCTAAGCAAAGGGTATGGAGTTGTATGTATGGTGTAAACCGGGTGGCCGGAGCCGTGTGGAGAAAATAGGGAGAATGGAGAGGGAGAGAGTGCTTCGGGTATTTTTCTCGGGTATAAGGAGTATGTTTTCTGAAGTTCCTTGAATGATGAATGAGGTCGTCTATTTATAGGAGCCTCGGGGCTAGGGTTTCGTAGGGATCGAGTCGGCTTTGATAATATCCGAATTAAATATATTATCTCTTAAGAAGATAATATCTGAATTAAATGATATTATCTTCTCTTTATTAGGATAATATCTTAATTAATGATATTATCTCTTTAAATAAAGATAATATCATATTAATTAAAATATTTATCCCAATTAATTAATTAGCCAGATAAACTGGTTTAATTAATTAATTTAAGAGATAATCTTCTTTTCCACGTGGCGTGTCCTGATTGGAGACGAAAATATATGCTCCCACAGTATGTTTGAAAGTTAGGTAATGTTATGTAATGTATCTAGTTGAATGACAATTTAGATGAGAGTCTTTATGCAATGCAATGGCTCTAGCATTTTGCAAATGTAATGGTTTGAAAGCCCCTTTTGTAATAATTAAGACTAAAGACTTATGTAAGCAACAGTAATTGTTGAAACCTTTAAGAGCTTTACAATTGCCATTGATTCATAACTTTACATAAACTGTATATAGTCTTGTACATAAATTGTACAATTTAAACCATAACTCAAAAGACTTCCTAAGCACATGTTTAAACCATGGTAATGCCAAAACGAAATACAAAAGATCTCATATGTTCACTGAATATGCAACATCCATGGCAATGCTGTACAATCTTGTACCCAAAAACAAAGTAGACAATCAAATAGACAGTTTCTACCCTCCAAATTCACATGTGTTCCCCAAGACACAGCAAAAACAAAGGAGAGATTTTCAATATCTCTATGGCTTAAACTTTGCCAAAAAGGCTTTCTTCTTAGTTGGATACTTAAACTTAACTTTCCTTTGTGGGGAAGCTTGTAAAGGCTGAGACGAATTTGGTGCTTAAGATTGGGAGACTTGTTCAAACAGAGCAGCTTCAGAGGCTTGTTCAAACTGAGGAGCTTGAGAGGCTTGTTCAAACTGAGCAACTTGAGATGCTTATTCAAACTGAGAAGCTTTAGAGGATTGTTCAAATTGATATGCTGTAGCTGGTTGGTGAGATGGTTAAGCTGATTGGTGAGATGGTTGAGCTAGTTGGTGAAATGGTTGAGCTGCTTGGTGAGATAGTTGAGGAGCTTGGCCAGACTGAGAAGAAGCTTGGTGATGATTGGTCCTTTTTTTAGCCTTTGATATGATCTGAAAATTATGAAAGAGTTATGTTAAATGTCTGCTCATAGTTATATTATGAAAATTATGAAAATTATGATTTACAAATAAAGAGTCTCAAACTGTTACTTAAATAAAAGAAACCCAACTTACTGGTTATTTTTGCCTTGATTGTCTTGTAATTCTCTGAGTGGATGTGTTGGCTTCATGTGCTGTCTTCTTTTGCCTTTGTGATGGTACCTGACCAACAAACATCACTGGGAAATCCATATCAGAATGCCAAACATATAGAATTTTTAAAATCACATGCTTTGAATATACCTGGCTGCTACTCCCTGCTTCATTTACCCTGAGACATTTCCTCTTATTATGGCCTGGTTGCTTACATATGTAACACTTGATTTCCAAATTATACATTGGCAAGTGTTTAGCTTTAGGATTGGAGCTTGGAGATGGTTCACCGGCTGAAGCTTTCCTGGTTTTCTTTGGCCTCCCTGGTTGCTTATGAAACTTAGGTGGCAGCAAAGGTGTCAAATTTGTTTTAGCCCACAAGTCTTGACTTGCCATTGGATGCACCATCGGTGTGTAAACTTTGATGAAGGCCTCTTTTTTTTTTTTTTTTTTTGTAATAATCATGGACATAGCTGATGTGATTGCCATTTAATTGTCCAATGGCAGCACAAGCATGCTTACATGGTATCCCAGTTAGATCCCATTGCCTACATGAACAACTTCTGTTTCTCAAATCAACTACCACCTGAGTGCCTCCAAAACACTTAACCTCATATTTGCTTTCCCCTGCAAGCCTTGGAATGCACTAGGCTGATTGCTTCTTAAGCTTCTCAAGAATTGAAAAAACTCTTGGCCCCATATTATGAGCCCATTTCTCCATAGCTTCTCTTCTAGTTGCCATCAACAACATGATGTAATACCTGATCCTCTCAAGCAATGTTATGATAGGCTTGTCTCTAGCATCAAGGATAGACTTGTTGAATGCCTCACACATGTTATTCAAAAGAATGTCACATTTTGAGTGTGTTCTGAAGTGAGATATACACCACTGCATTGGATCAAGCCTTGACAACCAATCAAAAGCTGGTCCTGACAAATCTTGGAGCTTCTTCATCTCTGCTTGAAACCAAGGTATAGTTGTACTTCTTGCAGCAGCCTCCATATGTTGTTTCAGAACTATCCTTTAAGGCCAGCAAGTATAAAATTGGCATGTAGATGTTTAAGGCAATGCCTATGCTTAGAGTTTGGAAACATGTCACCCACTGCATCAATTAAGCACTTTTGTCTATCTGTAATGAACACATAACCATTGCTATTTTCAATGCCAAGATCAACAGCTAAGAGTTCCAAAAACCAAGTCCAAGGTGCACAATTCTCAGCCTCTGCCACTGCATAAGTTATTGGATACATGCCGTTGTTAGGATCAACACCAACAGCAGATAGTAATTGGCCAGGGTGTTGCCCTTTGATGTGACAAGCATCCAAACCAATAACTGGCCTCAAAGCATCAATAAATCCTTTCTTTGTAGCTGCCAAGCATATATAAATCCTTTGAAATCTAGATTTGTCACCCTCCAAATTGGACTTAATTATTACAATAGTTCCCACATTTGTCTTTTTTAGCTCCTCAACATAATCCCAAAGAGTCTCAAACTATTTTGTGTAAGTTCCCTCACTTACAGCAGTTGCCTTTTGCCTTGCTATGTAGATCTGTGATCTTGAAGCTCTGACACATAGATCTTCATTCACCCTTTCCTTAAAAGCTCTTACATCCCAATATATTATTCTAGACAGCTGTGTAGCATATCTCTCTGCTAACCATGATGAGTAGCATGTACATTGCGTTCAACAGTCCCACAGGTGTGCTCCTCTTCATAACTCTTAATTTGAACCATGCTACTTCCATTTACAGCTGAAACATAAACAAACCATGGACATTTTCCATTCTTGATCTCATCACAAACTGTTCTAACTTTATCTTTATTATTCTTGGAGAACTTAATCTTCCTTCTGTTGAATACTGAGTAGTTTCTCACTGCTTTCCTAAAAACATAGACACTTGAAAATCTTAGACCAAGCTTAAAGATTGGGTTATTCAAATCTGTTTCAGGCCTAAAATCTTCAAACTTGAGCAGTTTCCTCTTCTTTTTTCTCATAGCCAATGCACCCTTATCACATGAGCTACTATCCAAGCTATTAACATCACTTACAGCCATATCTTCTGATTTCTCTCCTTCATCTGCAGCTGGATCAAAATCTGGAGCATTGTGGTCAACATAGTTGTCAAATGCTCTATCATCCTTCTCCAGCAAGCATTGTTCATCTTCACTTTGGTCATAAGCACTATCATAAAATTCAGGGTCTTCACTGTCTTCATTGTCTTCACAATCATTTTCAGCCCTTTTGTCATTCTCTCCCTCTTCATATATAGTCTCATCCTCCACATTTATACCATCCGAAACAGTTCCTTCATCATCTTCCTCATCCACAGTTATACCCTTAGGAACAGTTCCTTCATGCCTATCCTCAGCCACATTTGTACCCTCAGGAATAATGCCTTCATCACTAGCTTCCTCTACATGTATAGGCTCATGAACAGTACCTTCATCAGCCTCGTCCTCCTCATCAACAGCAATGCAATCCTCTTCATCCTTTTCATCTTCCTCATACATATCCTCATAACCAGATTGTTCAAATTCAGCAGATAGGTTTCTTGCAATAGGCCCTCTCACTCCAAGCCACTGGAGATTCATCCACACAAATGACAGTGGGGTGTTCCAAGTAAATGACAATCACTCTTTGAAAGCTAGGAGGCACCAAATTACACCAATCAAGTAGCTGAGCATCACTATCTATACACACTTTTTTACCATTTTGTATCCCTGTCACAACCACTTGGTCATGATGCCCAAGCTTTTTTGCATAAGCATATATCTGTAACAAATTTATGTAGTCCAAAAGACACCAGTCCAAATAATCATCAGAAACCCCACATAATACAACCACTCATTGAGGTTTGAGGATTTTACCATTTTACCTCCATGGTATACTTCAAAGGTGACTATTCCTTTGTCATCTGCACAACAAAACATAAAAACACACACTTCAACCACTGCCTAGTCATATGTATAATTTAACTATTGCCTAGTCATATGTATAGCAACACAAACACCAAACTACCAGTCAACACTAAAACGACCCTTAAACAACTAGCAAACAAGAACTAGTAAACAAGAAAACAACTAGTAAAGCACTAAAACGACCTTTAAACAACTAGTAAACAAGAAAACATAACAGCAACACATAAGGGACCACAACACCTTTGGACCCAACCCAACAAAGCAAGCAGGCAAAAACAAAGGGGCACTTACCGTACTCGGGTTGGGAACCTCATTTCTCTCTTGGTACCGTCATTGTCCAATCTGTCCAATATTCGCGCAATGATTCTCAAACTGTTTTCACTCTTCCGCAATTTTCGGTTCTTCTCAAATGTTCGAATCTCTCTCTTCGACACATCCAAACCCTAATCTCCCCAAATCTTATCGGCTAAGAAGGGGGTCTTTGGCCTGATTTTATGAACTCAGTCGCTTAGATTAGGATTTTCAATGCCCTGTGGGGTCCAATATGCCACGTAGGTAGCTGACTAAGGTCAGCAATTGGCCCACGTGGATGCTATTACCATTATGCCCCTGACACGTCAGCCTTTTTGACAGTATTTTGGATGGCGTTAATGGTGGGAGGGGGGAAGTGGAACACAAAACCACGGTCAAGGGGGTAAAGTGAACCATTTTAACTTTGGGGGGATAAAGTGAGATTTGACCGAAGTTTCAGGGTGTGCTATAGTAAATAAGCCTAATTACAATAAAAAGAGAGGTGGTAAGAGCATCCACAATGGGCTCTCTAAATCACCTTCTTAGCTACAATTTAGGGAGAAATTGAAAAAATCAACCTCCAATCATGCTTCCTATTCAGCTCCTAAAATAGGGAGAGCTCCTAAATCTGAAGAGAGAGAAAGGACTTCTAGTGACTCCCTATAATTAAATGCTTCTTTATTTAATATTATTTTAAGCATTTATTTCAAGCAAATTATTTTTTATTGTTGCTTTTGTGTCTACACTTTATTCAAAAATTGAATTTAAAAACATTAAAAACATTTATGACTCTTTAAACTAGGGAGTATGGTTGGAGTAGAAATTTTATAGAGAGCTCCTAAAATAGCTTTATAGTGTTTGTAGCTAAATTTTAACTAAAAAATAGAGAGCATGATTGTGGATGATCTAAGAGCATATGCAATGATTATGATGAATGCAAATTTATTGCATAAAATTGAACAAAAACAGTAAAATCTCACTTGCAATGGTGTAATTTAAATTGCAATATAGGGTGCTATGTGATGAACCTTCTATTGAATCACAATAGGGTAATCATGGGACTCACATGCCAATAAAAAAAACAGTAATTAATGCATTATGCCATTAATGGAGAAATTATAGAATAATACGGTATCACCACGCCAGCTGGTAGTACTTTCATTCAAAATTTGTAATGTGTATTATTTTTATAAGAAATTAAACTATTGTTCCAGTTGGATTTGCAACTCCAATTTTACCCTTCACAACAAAATTAAAAAAATTGTTAGAAAAATAGAGAAAATGAAAACAACCCCTACCATCGCACTAACACCATCATCCGACGGCCCTCCCTCTCTATCTTTCCATTACTCAATGTTCATTCAAAATGTCTTAGTAAATTAGTATTTCAATTTGATAATGATTAAAGCCTCTTTGTTTGAACATGGATCCAGTTGCAATGATTAGAGATCTTGGTGCTTCCATGGGTTAAAGGGAAGAAAATCCAAATATACATGTGTAGCAGTTATTATTTGAAAGGATTTTAAATTTTAACGTTTCTGTTTTAATTTTTTGGTGTTTTCTTTTATTTATTATGGGAGTTACAAATTGTTTAATTTTTAATTTTTAATTTCTGTTTATTGCACCAAGTTTTCTGGTTAAATGTGTCTGGAGGTTACGAGTATTGGATGCCCATAAAAGGCCACTCCTTCACATTTCAATAGACTACTACAATCAGATTTCTCTATTCTCATACTTTCTATATTATTTTTGGGCAATGGTTCTGTGGCTTGGAGATTTCTATTCGACTGTGAACATGCTCATAGCGAACCTTAAGCCTGTGTATTGGGGTCGTATCTTGGAGTCTTGTAGACTATCATTACCTGCACGTAGGGAGGCTACAAAGGCTTTAGGACAGCGTCTTTGACATGCTTTCACTATACCAAGCTTGCTTTCTTAATCTTAACTTCTATTTATTTATTTATTTATTTGTCTCTTTCTTTTTTATTTACTGTTTAAGCTTTGTTTTATTTATTAATTATATCCAAAGGTTTGAATAAGAATTTTATAAAAGAGGAAAAAACCACAATTTTAATAACAGTAGCATGGACCCATTTGCATGTGTAGCATGGATAGTTGAATCTTTCTTTGCCTATATTTTTTTTTGAAGAAAATCCAAATATACAAGTTTGGCACGAAATTAATTTTTTTTCTTTAGATATATTCAAAATTGGTATATTTTTAAAGATCTCTTTGATAATATTTCAAAATGGTATAATTTTTAGTGTTATTACGTTTATTAATTTTATTTATTTGAGTATGTAAAAAACCATGTAAGAAGATATAACTATTGATTTGAAATTATTAAACTGTACCATTATACGTAAAATAACAGTTCAATTCAATAGATTTCAAAACATGTATTTAACTATTAAACCATGATTGCAAGTGAAGGAATTAATGAAGCGACTTTCTATAGGTTTTGAAAATCCCAAATTTTGAATATTAGCGAGTTAAATGGCAACTTTTCTTTGTCCTGGCTTATGTCCCTTGTGGGTTTTATGAATGTGGAAGCTTCCATAACTTCGGTTACTCTCAGTAATCTAAGAAACTACATTTAAAAGAGAAAAGTAGTATGAAACCAAAAATGAAAAATCTGGCAATCACACCGTAGCTAACCTCAGTGGATCAAAACCATGGTGTAGTGGAGGTGGTTGGTAGATTAAACAAATACAGCAAGAAAACGAAGATTTGGACATGGATGCTCTCTCTCTCTCTCTCTCTCTCTCTCTCTCACAAACGAGCTACTTAAGTAGCTATCAGACAGTCAATAGAGAACGTTAAATACTGCACCATCATCACCCTCTTCACCAACCCACTTTGCTTGTTAAATACTGCACCATCATCACCCTCTTCACTGCTCAGAAAATTTCATGTTTTCCTCATTGCCCCTTGTTGTTAATTTGTTTGTGCAGCTTGTTGGCTTCTAATCCACTAGTTAATTGATCATTTAAATGGCACAAGAAGTTGTAAATTCAGATGAGGTAATAATTGCACCAACCTTTCTTTTGATGGTTCTATTTTTAGTTTTCTTCTTGCAAATAGTCCATATGGGTGTTTATGTAATCTTTTAGGTTGTTCTTGGAGAAGAAATAGAGCATGTGAGGTTGATCACCTTGAACAGGCCTCGTCATTTGAATGTCATCTCATCAAAAGTGGTATGCTCACAAAGTCAACTAGTTTTGTTTAAGTTCTTGGGTTTTTTTTTTTTTTTTTTTGGTTTGTTCTTAATTCACTTTTTTTAAAACTGCAATCAGGTTTCTTTGCTAGCAGAATACTTGGAAAAGTGGGAAAAAGATGATAAAGCTGAGCTTGTAATTATCAAGGTTACTTCCAATTTTTCTTGAAATCTTGAACTAGCATTGGTGGTCGTGGTTTAATAGATCAATGCACAACTTTGATGAAGTTTTCAATTCCATTTAGATATTAGCCACTTGATATGCTTTGGTGTTTTTGTATAGGGATCGGGTCGAGCTTTTTCAGCCGGTGGGGACTTGAAGATGTTCTATGATGGCAGGAACTCAAGTAAATGCTCTCTCTTGTGAAAATATTTAAGTTGCTAATATATACAGAAAGTGAAGTTGCTCGTGAACCTTCTTTGGCAGAGGATTCCTGCCTTGAAGTGGCTTACAGAATGTATTGGCTTGGCTATCACATTCATACTTACAAGAAAACCCAGGTAATGCTTGAAATAAAGTAATCCTATCGCCTGCGTTTCCATTCGAAAATGGGTTCCCTGTAGACTGCATGATTCCAAGTTTATGCCACTACTTAAGGGTATCACTGAAGAATTCATGTTATCAATAGGTGGCTCTGGTCCATGGAATTTCAATGGGCGGAGGCGCATCTTTAATGGTCCCAATGAAATTCTCGGTAGTCACAGAAAAAACTGTGAGTATGAATATAGAAACATCTCTATCTTTTGTGTTTACTGGCTTGATATCTATCTCTGCATAATGACATCAAAATTTTCTGTGGCGTATTTCATGATAGGTATTTGCAACTCCGGAAGCTAGTATTGGCTTTCATACTGATTGTGGTTTCTCATATATACTATCCCATCTTCCTGGGCATCTCGGTAAGCATGCAAACCTAGGGGAAAATAGTTTTTCCTGGATTTTACTGAAATTGATTGGTATCGAGTGGGAAACGCAGGGGAGTTCTTTGCCTTAACAGGAGCAAGACTGAATGGTAAGGAATTGGTTGCAGCTGGATTGGCAACCCATTTTGTCCCTCTTGAGGTGATTTTCTCATTCCTTCACTATAGTTTTCTTCCTCTGAAACCCAGTCTCGGAAGTATTGGCTCACAAGATTTGCCCCTCAAGTGATCTGAAAAGCTAAAAGACTGCATTATACACATCCATCATTATTATATTCTTGATATAATTCTTCTTCATAGTTACTATGTCAAACTAAAATTTGCTATTGAACTGTTTTTGTTCATCAGAAATTATCTGATCTAGAGAAGCGTTTGATAAGCTTAAACTCTGGAGATGAGAATGCAGTCAAAGCTGCGATTGAAGAATTTGCGGTGGAAGTCCAGCCTGATGAAGAAAGTGTTTTAAACAAGTAATAAATCTTAGTTGCTGGTGTTTAATTGTTAATTCCACTTCAATCCTTAACATTAACATGCAAAGCTCCATATCTCGATCTCAATAACCTTTCCTTACCTTTCAGGCAGTCAATAATTGATGAGTGCTTCTCCAAAGATACAGTGGCTGAGATTATAAAATCATTTGTAAGTTACCTTTTGCTCATTTCTGATGTAACAGAATAATGAACAATTTCTTCGTAAAAATGGAGATTCAGGTATTTGCTCTGGCGTAAATTCTACAAATGTGTGTGTTTTTCAGGAAGTAGAGGCAACCAAAGAAGGAAATGGATGGATAAGTCCAGTTCTGAAGGGCTTAAAAAGATCATCCCCTACAGGATTGAGAATAACACTAAGATCGGTATGGTTTCTCGCAGTTTGATCAGTTGCACATTAGGTTTTAAGTCCTAGTGAATACCTATTCAAAAGGCTGGTGGCCATGGTATTGCTTGTTATCATCTGTTGAACATCTATGGAAATCCGACCCATAGATTATTCCTTCTGTCCTTTTCATGCTTAAGCTGCCTCTGACCTTTTCTTCTCCAGATTCGTGAAGGAAGGAAGCAAACATTGCCTGAAAGTCTGAAGAAGGAATTTAGACTCACAATCAATATACTAAGAGCCATAATATCTGAGGATGTATATGAGGTAAATGTTGTATAACAGAATTACTAACGAGAACATATAAGAATAAACAATCCCCTGTTGAAAACACCCTCTTGCTCCATGCTTCTGAAGTGTACTAATCTTCTATTTTGATATGAAGGGAATTAGAGCTCTCACTATTGACAAGGATAATGCCCCTAAGGTACTGTCTTCTCTTTCTATTAAAATGGTTCCAATTCTTTGTGTTACGGTTTACGATCAAATTAGTTTTGAGTACATATCTCTAAAGATTACTTAGTCATCTCTCAAGACAAGCAAAAATCTAAGGAACTCCTGTTGTATTTGGTTGTAGTGGAACCCACCATCTCTTGACAATGCGGGTGATGAGAAGATAGACCAAGTGTTTCAGCCGTTTGAAGAAGATTGGGAGCTCCAGATTCCTGAAAAGGAAGAACACAGGTAAGTGTGGCTTCATAATTTATAATCTGGGCAATGTTATGGCTCAGGATAGAATCATGAACATGCTTTTCGTTTAATCAAAATTGCAGGTGGGATGGCAAATATGAGAATTCACCTTATGCATCTTTGAAGGTGACTGACTAAACAAGATGCATTTCTGATCAGCTGTGAGCTTGTTCCTTGAAGTAAAGTATTGTTCTCCTATTTCGTATCTCTCCAAGCCGATTTTCGTTTGTTGTTCAGAGTTTCGGTACTCAATGTATGCAATTATTTAATTCAAGTAGTGCCTTATGATCATGTGTGTCAATCTGAAAACTTAATGATGTAATAAAGTAGGCGGGTTTGGTTTTCAAGTACTGCCTAATGTTTTCTAATTTTGTCACATCTAAATCCTTTCTCACGTTCTTCCATCTAAATGGAGCCTAAACGTACAAAACCTTAACGATTTGCTAATTGAAATTGCTCACAATGGCTAGCTAATTGGTTGAATTCATCTCAATTTGGTCACAAATTATCCGTGTCTTGAGAGACCACCAGAAATAGAGGGGGAAATATCAGTAGAAACGACCAAAAAGACCCACACAAAAGATAAAATTCAGATGAGCAGTGGCATGGTGCTAGTGCTCAGACAAATAGAAAATCACAAGCATTATTCTTATCTTTCAGAATAATTAAAATAAGGTCTAGTTTGATTGTTCATGCTTAACCAAGAGCGAAATTGAATGTTTACTCACTTTGTAATAATGTTTACTTATATTCTTATGATAAATGCTTGAGGTTTTCTGTACCTCAAAGATTGGCACTTATAGGTGGAAGCAACTTCGGGGGTAGATTTTACATTTTAGATTTAAGGTTCTCTTTCATGTATGATTTGAGATTTTTATGTATAGATTAGATGATGTGAATTTTCTATTGTAGTGTATACAGTATCAGGTGAACACATCGTCACTAGCAATAACTTTTTTCTTTCTCTCTTTCTAGTCTTACTGGCAAGAGTTGTTTGCTAGTGTTTTTTTTACTGACTATAGTATTCACAGTATTTGGGTTGAGAAGAAGAATATGACATTTTCTTATTGCAGATATTTGAGAAAAGTCCAGCAACGATCAAGAACAAGAACTACGGAATTTGGCTGCGATATAAGAGCCGAACCGGTTATCACCACATGTACAAGGAATATTGGTGGATTTAGCTTTGTGCTCATACACTCTAAATATGAAGGGCAAAATACAATATAACGGACTAAATAAATAATATATTTTTGGAGATGTGAAGTCTGAAGGCTACACAGATCTCTTACACAAACTTACTTGAGACAAACTTCAATTGGATTCAGGGGCGGAGCCACACTGGGACCAGTGTGGTTCCGGGCCCCTACTCAAATTTTTTTATATTTTAAAAGTAATATACTATTATGTATTTCTATATGTATATTGTTTCAAATACTTTATGTTTTGATATGTACCCACATGTGTTGTGATGGACCTATGAAGGCACAAGAAGGTGCTTGAAATTGCCACTTTGCTCAGCTGGCAGTGGTGCACTCCAAGTGTACAGATTACTTTATTTCCATTTTCAACATTTAAGTCCTTTTACTTTCATTTATTTTTATATTACTCCATTTACTTAAGTTTATAATATAAATAAGAAAGTACCCTTTATTTGGATTCAAATAAAAATACTAGAAAATAAAATTCCCACCAAATCAAAATATGAAAATTCGGTTTTAGTGCAAAATACGATTTAGGCTAAAAATGATGGCTCATTAAGTCAATATATACTTTATACTAAAATCCCATAAAATCAAGTTTTCTTATTTGATGTGTAAGGAATAAAAGCCGCCAAAAATTATCTTGAGAAAATGATTATTCCGAAAAACCATTTTTCATACCTAGTCAATATTTTTACACAAAACAATTTTCCATGTCTGATATGAATGCATAAAGGGATTTAAGGTTTTTTTTAGTTTGTGAAATTTTGATTTTTTTTTCTTTCTATTGGGTTTAATGGGGGGAAAAGCTTTAAAGATATATGCTAAATCGCTAATCTTTATCTATCTCTTGCAATTTTTCTTGCTCAGAATATATTTGTCTATCCCTTTGTCAAGGACAATTATGATTGCAACTAATAATCAATATAATTCTTGACATATGTGATATATATTATTTTTCGTATATATTGTGAGTTTGTATTTTGTATTTTTTATAATTTGTAAGAGGCCCCCACACACATGAAATCCTAACTTCGCCACTGATAAGATTGATACTTCAAATACTCTACTACAACACACACTTGATACTCTTGATACACCCTAACATGGAGTGAATACAACGCCTATTTATAAGCCATAATATTAACTCAACATTAAACAAAATCATAACCATTATACTCTTGATGCACCAAACAATAAATAAAGTAAATATGAAGATAAAACCACCATTAAAAATAAATAGGAGATGAAACCATCCATTAAAGTACTTTAGTGAACCATAAAATTAAATAATATATAAAGTAACTATAAATAAAAAATGAATCATGGCCGACAATGATATTGAAGTGATCATTGTGTATATGCGCATGTCTTTAATCTTGTTGCTTTCTCACCTGCCATTAGCACAACTCAAACTCTTTGTATAGTCAACATATATAGAAAGTGATATTAAATAGTGTAGAGTATTAACAAAATAAAAGAAGAAGATAAAGAGACAGAGCTTATCATGTTTATCTTTTTTTTTTTCTTCACTGGGCTTGGTTGCTGCCATTGTGACTTTGATGGTGGATGCCTACGCCACTTTTTTATTTATTACAACAGGTCTAACTCCAAGAACAATAACTCTCAGCCTACAGAGAGTGGTGGTGATTTGGAAGAGCACGTGCGTGTACTGGTAGCCGAGGTCATATTGGCCACTGCCTTGCCTTGGGGAGAACCCGAAAACCATCTTCATTAGAAGAGAGAGAGAGAATAAAGGACCAACAAGTTGAAGAGGTTTGGAAGCCAAGATCAGTCTATGATGATGATGAGGAAGAAGAAAAAGAAAAAGAGATGTGGGTTTCATCAGAGAATTTAGCTGGTATTTTTAAAGCAAATTTGTTCTGATAACGTGTTGCAAAATGAACTGTATATACGGGAATATTGAGCCGCACGTAAAGTAAATGAGACACAATATTTAATGAGGTTCGGCCATGCCTACGTTCTCCGAAAGCAGCATTAGTAACTTTTCCACCATGTAAAATAATAGGGCTACAACTATAGTGTTTACAATATATGTGGCTCACTGATTTTTCTCTCTTAAAGAATTTCTCTTGGCTCTCTTTTTCTCTCCTCTCACTCTCCCTCTTTCTTCCTTTTCTTCTTTCCTCTCTACCTGGGCTCTCATTTCTTCTCATATGGTGTATCCAACGCAAGGGAAGGATGAAGCCTTTTTATAGGCAAAGAAGGATGAAGCCTTTTTATAGGCAAAGTTGATAGCTTCTCGTGAATGTGTGGTTGGCTCTCAAGGGAAGATGGCATACAAACTTCATCATTATTTTCTTCTTTTCTTTATGTGGGCTCCATCAATTCTTTACAACGATATTTTGTATCTGGTGAGAGAAGTGTCAACTTTTTTTTTATGTCCTATCTCAAAATGATAAACGAGACTTTGATCAAATGAGAAAAACATGTACTATAACCAAAGCTTCTTTATGAGTTTTCTTTTAAGTATCAATGTGGAAGCACCCTTGGCTTCGGTTACAGTCAATAATCTAAGAAATGAGAGATCACCAATTCAAGTGGGTACATCAAAACGTAAGAATTACAATAAAAAGAAAGGTGGTAAGAGCATATGCAAGGATTAGGATGAATGCAAATTTATTGCATAAAATTGAATTAAAACAGTAAAATCTCACTTGCAATGGTGTAATTTAGTTCATTGTAATACAGAGTGCCATGTAATGAACCTTTTTTTTATTGGATTGTAATAGGCTAATTATAGGACCCATATGTCAATAATAATAATAAAAAAAATACACAATTAATGCATTATATCATTAATGTAAAATATCAATTAATGCATGTGTAGTATGCCTACTCGAACCTTTCTTTGCCTATATTTTTGAAGAAATCCAAATATACAAGTTTGGCACGAAATTATTATTATTTTTCTTCAGATAAATTGGTACATTTTTAAAGATCTTTTTGATAATATTTCAATGGTATAATTTTTAGGGTTATTAAGTTTATTTATTTTATTTTATATGAGTATATGAAAAAACATGTAAGAAAATATAACTATTGATTTGAAACTATTAAACTGTACTACTGTAAATAAAACTACAGTTCAATTTAGTAGATGTCAAAATATGCAATTATTGAACAATAATTGCAGATGCTTTTAAGTGGAGGAATTAATGAAGCGACTTTTTACAGGTTTTGAAAATCCCAAATTTTTTATATAAAGCGAGCTAAGTGGCAGCTTTTCTTTGTCCCATGTTAAATGGTAAACAGAGGCTTTTGTTCCTTGCGGGGTCGTTTGGTACGGCGGACTGTCATGGACTGGACTAAATCCTGGGACTGTCTTGGATTAGCTCGGATTGGCCTAAGCTGGATTAAGTACTGGCCTGCGTTTGGTGATGCGTCGGACTAAGAAGCTGGATTGTAAAAATAGTGAAAACCCATGTTTGGTACTGTGTTGGACTAAAAAAATTATTTAAATATTTAAAATTAATTTGGGATTTTGACCTAAAACTAAATAAATACTACAAAGAAACCAATGAGATATGTATAATTTATTATATAAAAAAAAATTAAAATATTTTTTAAAGACAAACTATCTTTATCTTTTATCTTTTTTCTATTTTTCTTTCTTTCTTCCTTTTCTCTCCTTCTCTTTTCTTCTTCCTTCCCAGCCCTGTTTCTTTTTTCTCTTTTCTTTCTCCCTCCCGATCTCTCTCTGGTTCTCTCTCTTTTTTTCTCCAATACTGACACAACATTGGTATCCCTTTTTTTTTATTTTTTATATTCCCCTCCCAAACCTTTCTCTGCTTCCCTCTCATTTTCTCTCTATTCTTCCCCCTTCTTCCCCCCGCCCCCCTTCCTTTTTTTGTTGTTGTTGTCGTTACAGAGGGGGTAAACGCCCCAAAACAAAAACAATTAAATATGACAAGGGGAGGTCTGGCAGGACCTTGAGCATCAACATCTAAAATGGCTCTAAGGAAGGCAGGAGTTTCTTCAAAAACATCGAGGCCATGATTAAACTTGTGATTGGCAACCAAGGTCTCTTGTTCCCTTTGAAGTCACAGATCCTCATCTTCTTCGAAGTCACAAATCTCCATTTGGTTTCACTGAGCCACGATCAATGGTTGGTAATTTTTCGAAAGGTTCAATTGGGTTGTGGTTCCACTGGGTTTGATTTGGTGGTGGTTGATTCAAGTGGTTGAGTTTGAATTGGTGGTGGTTGGTTGGTGTGACTGGATTTATGGTGGTGATAATTCTAGGTGAAGAAGAAGAAGAAATTGATTCTTGAAGCTTGGATATGGATTTGGTCTTGCGATTGGATTAGTCGGACTTGCGCGTCAAAATAGCACGCTCGCTATTTTGCGAACTGCATTTCAGCCTCTCTGTATAAGGAGAGCGAGTGAGGAGGTTTTTTAACTATTGGACTCCACAATCCCATTTAACTTAGTCCCCCATTTTACCAAACATAGGTTTCAAGGCTTATTTAGCATAGTCCTGTCTTGCGGGTTTTATTTTATGAAGGTGAAAGCTTCCATAACTTCGGTTACTCTCAATAATCTAAGAAACTACATTTAAAAGAGAAAAGTAGTAAGAAACCAAAAGGAAAAATCTGGTTTTGATAAAACTTCCCCATCTACCTTTCCCATAAGCCCAAAAATGAAAAATGAAAAAGGCGAGGAGGAAATGATGGGTGGTGTGGTGGCAAATTGGCAACCACACCCGTAGGCCGTAGCTAGCGTCAATGCATCAAAACCAGGGTGTCGTTGGATGCTCTCTCTCTCTCTCTCTCTCAATCCCTCTCTCACAAACGAGCTACTTAAGTAGCTATCTAACAGTCCATAGCGAACATTAAATACTGCACCATCATCACCCTCTTCACCAACCCACTTTGCTCGCTGCATTTTTTGTACAAGAGCTCCACGGTTCACGTAAGTTCTCATTGCTTCTTTGATCGATTTGCTGTCGAGTCAGCTCAAAAAACTTGAACTGCAATGCTTCTAATTCTACTTTGAAAGATTGAATGAAATGAGCAAGTTTATGGGCGGTTGGCCCCCAATTCTGGAACTAATTATCTGGATGTTCACTGCTCAAAAAATTCATGTTTCCCTCATTGCCCCTTGTTGTTAATTTGTTTGTGCAGCTTGTTGGCTTCTAATCCACTAGTTAATTGATCATTTAAATGACACAAGAAGTTGTAAATTCAGATGAGGTAATCTCCTTGGGCATTTATAATTGCACCAACCTTTCTTTTGATGGTTCTATTTTTAGTTTTCTTCTTGCAAATAGTCCATATGGGTGTTTATGTAATCTTTTAGGTTGTTCTTGGAGAAGAAATAGAGCATGTGAGGTTGATCACCTTGAACAGGCCTCGTCATTTGAATGTCATCTCATCAAAAGTGGTATGCTCACAAAGCCAACTAGTTTTGTTTAAGTTGTTGGTTTTTTTTGTTTGTTTGTTCTTAGTTCACTTTTTTTTCACTGCAATCAGGTTTCTTTGCTAGCAGAATACTTGGAAAAGTGGGAAAAAGATGATAAAGCTGAGCTTGTAATTATCAAGGTTACTTCCAATTTTTCCTGAAATCTTGAATTAGCATTGGTGGTCGTGGTTTAATAGATCAATGCACAACTTTGATGAAGTTTTCAATTCCATATAGAGCCATTTAGATATTAGCCACTTGATATGCTTTGGTGTTCTTGTATAGGGATCGGGTCGAGCTTTTTCAGCCGGTGGGGACTTGAAGATGTTCTATGATGGCAGGAACTCAAGTAAATGCTTTCTCTTGTGAAGATATTTAAGTTCCTAATATATACAGAAAGTGAAGTTGCTTATGAACCTTCTTTGGCAGAGGATTCCTGCCTTGAAGTGGCTTACAGAATGTATTGGCTTGGCTATCACATTCATACTTATAAGAAAACCCAGGTAATGCTTGAAATAAAGTAATCCTATCGCCTGCGTTTCCATTCGAAAATGGGTTCCCTGTAGACTGTATGATTCCAAGTTTATGCCACTACTTAAGGGTATCACTGAAGAATTCATGTTATCAATAGGTGGCTCTGGTCCATGGAATTTCAATGGGTGGAGGTGCATCTTTAATGGTCCCAATGAAGTTCTCAGTAGTCACAGAAAAAACTGTGTGTGAATATGATCCTAGTGAGATGTTTATAGAAACATCTCTATCTTTAGTGTATACTGGCTTGATATCTATCTCTGCATAATGACATCAAAATTTTCTGTGGTGTATTTCATGATAGGTATTTGCAACTCCGGAAGCTAGTATTGGCTTTCATACTGATTGTGGTTTCTCATATATACTATCCCATCTTCCTGGGCATCTCGGTAAGCATGCAAAAATAGAGGAAAATAGTTTTTCCTGGATTTTACTGAAAGTGATTGGTATCGTGTGGGGAACACAGGGGAGTTCTTTGCCTTAACAGGAGCAAGACTGAATGGTAAGGAATTGGTTGCAGCTGGATTGGCAACCCATTTTGTCCCTCTTGAGGTGATTTTCTCATTCCTTCACTATAATTTTCTTCCTCTGAAACCAAGTCTCGGAAGTATTAGCTCACAAGATTTGCTACTCAAGTGATCTGAAAAGCTAAGAGACTGCATTATACACATCCATCATTATTAGATTCTTTGATATAATTCTTCTTCATAGTTACTATGTCAAACTAAAATTTGCTAGTGAACTGTTTTTGTTCATCAGAAATTATCTGATCTAGAGAAGCGTTTGATAAGCTTAAACTCTGGAGATGAGAACGCAGTCAAAGCTGCTATTGAAGAATTTGCAGTGGAAGTCCAGCCTGATGAAGAAAGTGTTTTAAACAAGTAATAAATCTTAGTTGCTGGTGTTTAATTGTTAATTCCACTTCAATCCTTAACATTAACATGCAAAGCTCCATATCTCGATCTCAATAACCTTTCCTTACCTTTCAGGCAGTCAATAATTGATGAATGCTTCTCCAAAGATACAGTGGCTGAGATTATAAAATCATTTGTAAGTTACCTTTTGCTCATTTCTGATGTAACAGAATAATGAACGATTTCTTCGTAAAAATGGAGATTCAGGTATTTGCTCAGGCGTAAATTCTACAAATGTGTGTGTTTTTCAGGAAGTAGAGGCAACCAAAGAAGGAAATGGATGGATAAGTCCAGTTCTTAAGGGCTTAAAAAGATCATCCCCTACAGGATTGAGAATAACACTAAGATCGGTACGGTTTCTCACAGTTTGATCAGTTGCACATTAGGTTTTAAGTCCTAGTGAATACCTTTTCAAAAGGCAGTAGCCATGGTATTGCTTGTTAGTAAAGATGCCATCATCTGTTTTGGTCTGTGTCTCTCTGATTTGAACATCCATGGAAATGCAACCTGTAGATAATTCCTTCTGCCCTTTTCATGCTTAAGCTGCCTCTGGCCTTGTATTCTCCAGATTCGTGAAGGCAGGAAGCAAACATTGCCTGAAAGTCTAAAGAAGGAATTTAGACTCACAATCAATATACTAAGAGCCATAATATCTGCGGATGTATATGAGGTAATTGTTGTATACCACTATTACTGACGAGAACATATAAGAATAAACAATCCCATATTGGAAACACCCTCTTGCTCCCTGCTTTTGAAGTGTACTAATCTTCTATTTTGATATAAAGGGTATTAGAGCTCTCACTATTGACAAGGATAATGCACCTAAGGTACTAATCTCCTCTTTCTATTAAAATGTTTCGAATTCTACGTCTTACGATTTACGATCAAATTAGTTTCAGTACATATCTCTAAAGATTACAGTCATCTCTAAAGATAAGCAAATCTAAGGAACACCTGTTGATTGTAGTGGAACCCACCATCTCTTGACCATGTGGGTGATGAGAAGATAGACCAAGTGTTTCAGCCGTTTGAAGAAGATTTGGAGCTCCAAATTCCTGAAAAGGAAGAACACAGGTAAGTGTGGCTTCATAATTTATAATCTGGGCAATGTTATGGCTCAGGATAGAATCATGAACATGCTTTTTGTTTAATCAAAATTGCAGGTGGGATGGCAAATATGAGAATTCGCCTTATGCATCTTTCAAGGTGACTGACTAAACAAGATGCATTTCTGGTCAGCTGTGGGCTTGTTCCTTGAAGTAAAGTATTGTTCTCCTATGTATCTCTTCTAGCCGATTTTCGTTAGTTATTTGGTTCGATGAATAAGCTCTCATTGTATGCAATTATTTGCTTCAAGTACTGCCTAATGTTTTCTAGTTTTGTACCAAATTTAGCTTAATTGTCCCATCTCAAGCCTTTCTTTCACGTTCTTCCATCTAAGTGGAGCCTAAACGTACAAAAGCTTAACTATTGGATAATTGAAATTACTCACAATGGTTAGCTAACTGGTTGAATTTCATTCAATTTGGTCACAAATTATGTGTGTCCTGAGAGACCAGAAATAGAGGGGGAAATATCAGCAGAAACGACCAAAAAGACCCACACACACACCCAAAAAATAAAAAAATCAGATGAGCAGTGGCATGGTGCTATTGCCCAAACAAGTACAAAATCACAAGCATTATTCTTATTTTTCAGAATAATTTAAGCAGCAACCACCAAGATACCTTCGTTTTGCAGAATGATTTACACAGCAGCAAACTAAACTATGCTCATACATACATGAACTTCAACAACGCTCACAATACATCAAATATGAAAAAAAAAAAAAAAAAAACTCATCTGCCTTTACATTCATCCTGCCATGCCATGTACAATGTAAAGAAAAATGAACACGATACACAGAGTTGAAAAAAAAGATTAAACAAAAAAAGGGATAGGATGGAGGCAGGAAAACTATGAAACGCCTTGAAAAGATAACCGGTCCCTAAGAGTATCAAAAATTGATGAAGCCGCAGCATTTTGTGAAAAAGTCAATTTTAGTCGACCAAGCAATTCACCATCCTTTGCCTGGGAGGCAGCATCAGCAGCTTCCTTGGCCATGCCAATCCGAGCGTAGGACTGTACAAATATTAAAGATGGGCTTAATCAAAGAGATGTAGCACAGTATGAAGATTCGAGCGAATGCTAAATTGCAGGGCTAAGGTTTACATTACCTCTGCTCTTTCTCGAGGATCTGTGAGTTTTGGGATATATTTCAACGCTTCTCCTTTTTCATCTGCTTCGATGCATGCCTCCACAAATGGTCTGTAACCTATCATACGAAAGATAAAAGGGTATCAAGTTAGCATGGCTGGCAGCCTTCTATGGAATGTCCCTAAAAAGGGAGGAAAATAAGGCAAAAGTAGATTTAGAATGTTGCTTATTATTCCTCCTCCCTTCTCTCAGCAACAAAAATGTGAATGCTTTAATTAAATGAACGTCTTACCAATTGGTGGTCTCTTTTCCTTTGAGAACTTCTCCAAGGCATCCCAATCTCTGATTGTAGCCAAAGCAAAAACTTTTAGCCAATACCATCTCTTCTCAGAAACCTGAGACAATTTCACAATAAAGCAGTCAAGGTCTATACTGCAGTCAATGCGAAAAAATAAGAGCTTGTAAACAATCAAAGAACATGCCAACTGTTTTATTTTTGCATCAAACGTGAAAATAAACTCAAAGTTTTTACTTCGTTAAAAAACAGAAAAGGAATGAGGGACGAGGAAAAAGACTTGGAAGGAGGCACAAGCTTCAGTCTCACAAACCTTGAATTCTGTTTTCACTTTCATTGCAGCTCGATGATTTCCCAGAACAATACATGTTCGAATTGTATCACTGATACTGGAATCAACAAAAATGGCCTGCTTTGTTGACACTTCTAAGTCATGCTGCATTCTGTAGAAATACAATGTAATCAGAAAAACAGTAGATTTTAAAAAACAAAACAAAACAAAAATCAAGTTATGAGATTTTAAATCTTATACACACAAATCAATGACTAAAGAAAAAAGAAGACATCTAGTCTTGCATATACAATAGCGTCAAACACTAATCTACCATTAATAGGTAGTTGTAACTTGGAGTTAATTATTACAATATACTTGTGTAAACTACAATAACATGCTATCCCTTGCAGGCTAGTGAATGCAATGAATGGCATGCACTAGAAATTCAATAGTTCACCCAACTAATAGCGCAGATAAACTCAAATCTAACCTCAACAACTTTGCATGCTCTTCAGCAGCCTTCGCCTCAAAGGTATATTCCTTCGTTTCTAAGAAAAGATTTTGGGCCTTCTCAATTATTTTTATGCGTGGACCATGAAGGGGAGATCCTCTGCTTGCCATTGGATTTTTTCCAAGCTCCCAAGATTCTTTCCACAAAAGGAAAGCCACCTCCTACAAAATACAAATTTTATATTTATAGTGAATGCTCCATAAGAGATGTTAATATTCATGAAGTGTTACATCAGAAATTGGACAATTGGTTACAACACATTTTGTTCAAAGGGTAGCAACTCGAACATGGGATTACAGCTTGATAGTAAAACAATTTGAATACCAAATTACTTATCCCTCCAAATTTCTGGAAGATTTAAAAGAACAGGCATTTCTATTAGGTCAACACAGTGCGAAACAAAAGTCATGACATAAGAGAGGAAGCACAAGGGAATGGTTGCTCCAAGGACAAAAAGACTTGACTTTACCTTACACTCCTCGCCATACTTTAAAATTTTATCATGGGATGACTGGCGCAAATCTGATACTTAAAGCTTTACTTATGAAGACTAAAATTTTCTACATCTAGATAATGGAACGTATGTGACCAACTTATGGTTTCTTTCTTTATAAAGCACACTATGTAAGTTTCAAAGTAAGTATGTATCTAATGTGCATTATGTATGTCTTTTGTCTTCCTCTAGAAAAATGCATGTCTATTGTCTATATCATATGTATGCATGTACAACCAAAAGCCAACTGAAACCTACTTGAAGTTGTCCAGTTGATAGGAAAAAGTCCTTCAAGAATTCATGCTTATAGCACCTGAAACAGACACCAAACAGCTTGTTATGCATGCAATATATAGATCACTTTCCTGTGGCTTACTTTCCTCAGGATGCCCACCTCATGAAATGGAAAGATGAAAATATTTCAGACTAGTGTGTCTATGCCTACCGTGCATAAATTATAAACAAATCACGTGCCAGTGCTCTAGCTTGTATCATTCCAAAGAACTCCAATGGTTGTCTCTGCATCAAATGGAGATTTTTGATTGTTAAAGATGAATATTATAGCTATGTGGAAACTTGTAACAGACACACTGGAATACATGTTGAGTTTTCTAGATGCATTACCTTTCGCCAGATATGAAAGAGAACAAGATAAACAAGGTCTGTATCACCACTTTCAATTGCCTTCATTAAAGCTGTATCTTCTTCTCCTATGCTCAACAAGAGAGGAACCTGAAGTAAAAGAATCAGAATGAAATATAATGTGACTTATTTCGCTTTTTTTCATAATGTGATGTCATTTTTTTGTTTTTGGTTTTTTTTGTTTTTTTTGTTTTTTTTGTGTGGCTAAAAGATAAGGAAAAAAGGTAATAATGTCTTTGTATTCTTCTTTATTTTACAATTTTATAATTTTATAAAAAAGAACCTGTTTGGAGGAGCGTGGTTCATGTTCAACAAGCATAGCAGCTAACTTCCGGCGGCCATTCTTATCTGCATGTGCAGCAACTGCTGCATAGGATATTCCTTTGCATAGTTTCAACTGAAAATATATATAAATAAGAAAAATCCTAAAAATGGGTTGGTTGCACGAAATAGAATGAGAAAACACAACACAGTAACAAATGAAGATAACCAATCAACCTTATCAAGTAAGATCTCAAGAAGAGTGGCATCAGAAATTGCTAAGGAAGCTGAAATCTTCGAACATGCCCAGTGCATAATCACCATCTCCTACACAAAGCCAATAAGAGAAGAGATAAGTTCAGATATCTATAAGTGGATTAATTCTACATTCAAAATGGAAAGCAGAAACTATATAGATCTTCTTAAGTAAGCTAGTATTTAGTCTAAGAACTAGCATGCATAGTGCAGACAGTATCACTTTAAAAAAAAAATTCATTTTTCCCGCCTCAATGGCATCCTCCTATCAAATTCAGTTAAGGTAGTCTGATTTGTGGATCAAAGGCACAGTTGCAAGAACCCAGTAAAAAAGAAGCAAAACAATCACCAATGATGTAAACACTAGCAATAAATAGACTTACTTGGTTCATTCCAAGGTACTCTGATACCCGTAGTGCAAGAAAGTGCTTGTAGGAATTGATCAAACGACCAATCAGAACAGATGGCGTAAGCAACTGAAAGCAATAACCTTATTCAGTATTATGTAACGAAAATAGCATGCATAATTAGCAAGTTGGAAAATGAGAAAAGTCAGCTTCAAAAACCTTGTATTGTTGAATACTAAGAGGCATTCCAACGTCAGGATGCCGCACAGCATTTAAAACTCGCAAAGTTTTACACATCTCTTGAATATGATCCCGTTGAAAATTGCTGCCAAAGCCAACTGGATATCATTACCGAGAGCAGAAATCAGAAAGAATGTTCTTTCAAGACCATGGAAACTAAGAACTATGTAGTTAGTATGCACTGAACGAGAATTTGGACAATTAATACGAATTAAAGATACTGCAACAAAAATATATATCAAAGTCCAGTCGATGAAATGTTCAAAATGGTTAACAACTCTTACCTCTGGGGACAACAAACGAGATTGAAGTATGGGGAAAAGAAGATTATAGAAATCTTCTTGTGCCAAATGGACTTCATATTTAACAAACACAAACTCAACAAAGCCATAAATCCAAACTACTTGTAATACTCTGGAATACAAAAGGGAAAATGTAGGAATAACTTATATATGTTTCTCCACTCATATTCACATAAAAGTTGGATCTCCCAAATTGTATGCATTTTCGTATGCACCAAGATAAAAAACGGTAGCAAAAGTCCCTTTCAGTTATTGTAACTAGGTTTCAGGTTTTAATACAACCAGATAACAAGGAAGCACAATATCCACAACAAAGCAATTATCAGCAAGAGCTCAACATTATTCAGGCATGGAATGCTAACTAAAATATCAGCACCGTCACCTGACTCAAACTTGGAAACCCTACTTTCCCCAAACCACTCATGGCAGGGGCAGATAAAGGAAGGGTAAAGAGGTTAAAGAATTGATAACGAAAAATGCTAACAACTTAACACTGGTGAGTTCAAATTCTACAGCAATATCAAGCCAGACAAACCTGCAAAAGGCTTGGCCATAGCTTGCAGCTCTTAGGAGCGTCCGTTGACGTAGAACATCAAATTCATGGCCAGCAGCATCAATACATGCTTCAACAGCCTCCGGCAAGGATGGGCGTATTAGTCGCAAATTCTCATCTGCCTGGTGAAACATGAAATTAACTTTGTCGTTTAATTCATGAGTTTTGCAGGTATAAAAAGCTGGGGTGTTTCAATAATTTCTTCTTGACTTTTTGTTGTTATGTTGCAGGGATTACCTACAGATGCCCATAGGTAATTCAAGTTTGCACTTCGTTTCGATAATCTAGTGGAGGTTATCTATTTCTGTTTGATTAAGAAACAAAAAAAGAGTAACCTACCTTGGCACTTTGTCTGTCAAAATGATCCAAAGCATCATACAACAATGCCGCAGGTGACGTACTTCCAATCTTGAAGATGGATTCAGTGGAATCAGGCACCCGTTGTAGAAACTCCATGCTTGAGTTAGATAATATCCTTACTCCGTCGCACTCAGGAATAAGAATTATCGGTTCATCATAAAAGTAGCGCACGGGATCTCCTCTAGGACCCATCATCAAAAGAATATCATCCCAATAGAGCAACACTGTGTCCATTCCACACCACGCTAACTGTTCCGGAGGAAGAGCTGACTGTGACACACACAATACAAATATGCACATTACAATATGATGTACTGCCATAACGGACATAAAAATAAATGAGCAATCTTTATTGAGAAACATACATAAACTGTAAGGGTGTAAAGTGTAAGGGTGCTTCAAAATGCGAGTTGTTCATTCTTAATGACACACATCAAATTCATGCCGTGAAATTCAAATTGAATAATAGACATACAACCAATTAAAATCACACATAGAAGCTAATTGAAAACTGAATAATCTGACCTCACATTCCTGCTCAATTAGGATTTCGTTCAAATTCGAAGTCATGACCAACAATCGACCATCGTGCGTGAACGAAGCAAGCCACTGTCCATCTCTCGAAACCGCCATCTTCTGAATTGGTCCACGCAACACCTCAAGCCCTAGCTGCTGAACGCCATCTTCTTCCACAGCCAAGACGCAAGCGTCTCCAATCCCAAGCAGAACCTCTACATTCCCGGACATTGTGTACTGAGGCTCGATCACCGCCATACAAAGCGGCGGGTCCTCGATCTCCGGGTCGGCCAATTTAACCGGGTTCGGGTTCTTGAAATCGGAAATGCAAAACAGCTGATTCGTTTCGGTGATGCAAACGAGGCCGTTTCCCCAGAAGACGCAGTCCACGACGTTTCGCTCGAAGCACTCTTGGCCCATGGAGATGCTCGGCTCGAGGAGCTCGGTGTGGATGGTGTAGCGGAAAACGGTGCCGTCCTGGACGAGGCAGACTAAGGTTTGGTCGTCGGTCCAGGCCATGCCGATTAATCGGCCGCCCGGGTGTTTCCAGATGGTCTCGCCGAGGAGATGGCCCGAGGAACTGAAGATTCGGAGCTTGCGTTGCGCCGATTCTCCGCCGAGTTGGACGATCTTTGAATCGTCTCGGATGACGGCGATGGGGCCGCCGAAGGGAGCGCAGGCGACCTTGTTGCGGTTGAGCTCCACGTGCTTCCAGCTCATTCGGTAGATTTCGGGCTTCCGGTAGTACCGGTTGTAGAGGAGCTGCCACTCCGCGGCAACCGAGACATTGGCCATTTCTGATTAATCAAAAGTTACAATCCTTGCTAACTTATGAGCATATAATCACTAGATTCTCGTCTGAGATGAGTTTCCGAGCTCAATCTGTGAAATTGACAAGCGGGACTGGAAATTGAGCGAAATATGATAAATTAAAACAATTCGACCAAAAAACACTCTGAAAAGCCCAATGAATTTTGGAGGGAACAAGTTAGTTACTCTAATGGGCCGTATCTCTACAGCCCAAAAAACACACTGTGGATGAATTCTTGATTCAAAAACCGAAAATGGGTGCTAACGATGATTGGTTCGGTTAGTAAGGTCCCTATACTGAGTGTTCGAGTCTTGTTGTCAGCAGTCCTCGTTGGTGAACGATCTGTAATTTTTTACATAAATCTATATCGATGACAACTGGCAATTGGGTGTCACACGTAAATTCTTCCGGCTTGAGGTTGTAGATTTGTCCTAGCGCTAGTGGTAAGAGTAGCCAATCTCTCCCTAAACTTTTGTTCACCAAAAAAAAAAAATGGTGGTATTTTGATATTATCGTAACGAGTAATGCTAGGCTTACCATATTTTTATACTACATTGTGTACCACCTCTCTAACAGAAGTAGAGCCCACTAATACAATGGAGCCACCTCTCTAATAGAGCATTCTCTATTACGTGATGTTAGAAAAATGTGGTAAGCCTAGTATTTTCCTATTGTAACACTATCACATGATGTTAGAAATCTACTTATATTATAACATATCTTTTATCAATTTAATATTAAAACAATATGTCATCGGTCCATATTATATCATATAAATTAGTAATACCATATAACAGCGCTACCATCACGTTCAGAATTTACTAAAAGTTGGAGGTTGTTAAGAGCTCCAATCAAGGAATCTTCCTAAGCGACTACTTTATTATTATTATTTTTTGGGTAGCTTCTTAAGAGACTACTCGATTATGCTTCAAACACAATGCTTAGCTGAGAATGGATTGGTTATTCCATTTCATTAATGATCTTTGGCACATTCCTCATATAGATTCTAAGGAGGTCTCATCTTTGATGCTACTTTTTAACTAAATAAGCTATTAATTATTGCTTAAAATATTAATTAGCATTCTCTCTTTTAAGGTCATGACATGATTGTAAGATGACAAGGCTGTTAAAATCAAATGTGACATGTCAACAACATAAGGAACTTTTATGAGTGGTTCATGTGATATTGTGATGAATCCAAAAGACATAAGACTTCTTTCAGTATGTGGGTAATAATAGAACAGCATATTTCTCATCATGGTGCTTCTTACCGATAGCCTGTTTAAGGATTTTGACATCCTAGCAATAAAAGATCCGGATGTGCAATAAATTCTAGAGCGTGACGTGTAAACTGAATTGTGAAGAAACATACACACTCTTAAGATGCTATACATATGTAAACAAAATAACTAACCATGAAAGTCACGAGGTTAGATGTTCTACTCTAGACGACTTTACTCAAGGTCTTTCAATGGGACTTGTCATTTATAGATGGTAATCTGACAGAGTTCAACTCATTAAGAAGTCTATCGCATAACAACCTTAATTCAGAGCTTATGAATTGTAGTTGGTGCCTGTAGCGCTATTGTTAACTTTATTATCACACTAAATTCGACAACGGATAATATCATATTTAGTCTCAATATCTTAAATCCACAAATTTCTTGAGGGACGGTCGCTACTTCATTTCTTAAAGGATAATTTTATAATATAGAACTTAACCTCTTCTAGTCTCTTCATTGATTTACTCATTGGGGGTGTACATAATAATCATATGATGAATCATCCAACTTGAAATTCTTTTATTCAAAAGTCATTCATAAACAAAGCTCTTGGCTTGATAAAGCCCAAAGTTTCTTATAATTACAGCTAGTTTTATTTGCTATTACTAGCATATTTGACCACTAGGAGAGACTAATATCATAAGTCAAGTTTCTACTATTGTCATGCTATCATCAGCTTCATCCAGAACTGCATAGGAGTTCTAAAAAGATAAATAATAATATAATTTTATATTATACTGTAGTTTCCAGCCCACGGAAACATAAAGCAGAAACTCTTTTCTGGTTTAGATTGATTCTAATTAGGTGTGTGGATCACAAGCAGAACAGATTAAGGTTCTTTTCTCTTTTTGCACCGAAAATTAATGGTTCAAAAAAAAAAAAAAAAGAAGGAGAAAAGATAAGCTCTCTTTGTCAAACATGTAACAACAAGTATAAGTTACAAATGTTAATGATGAAATTCAAAGGAATCAATCAAGTGCAGTATTTGAAAAGGAGAGGACCACATTTAGCTTTTTTTATGCAATCAAGATCAGATTTCCCACAACAACAAAAAGGTTGCATGAGCTACTCTGTCTTTGGTCCACCAGCTATACTGAGACGAGATATGATCCATTGTGCCATGTATAATTTTAACAGCTTGGATTGGTCTGCAGTGGTGATATTATAGGGGGAAAAAACCCCATAAAGAAGATGGTCAAAATAAAATTCTCTCTTGTTCCAAGACTCTCTCTCTTCCTTGAGATTTCTATTGTCAACCAAGGTTATATTAATCCTAAAACAACAGAAATTCAAACTTTTTGATGTTTTATGTGTAAGATTGTGGGTTTTTCTACAATGGGTGGGTGCAATATTTTCTGTTCAAGCATACAATACTGCACAATGGTTAGTGGGAAGCAGAAGATAATGTTTAAGTAGTGAACCCACAATGCAATTTTCTTTGAACATTGAAAACCTGACATTCTTTTTGCTCTGAAATTCCACATTCTTCTTTTCCATCAACCAAAAAGCCTGTCAAAGTGAACCCCACAAGGTTGAAATATCACTTCATGCCAATTATCCAATTATCCTCCACTTTCTTTTCTTACTCATGTTTTCTCACTGAGACCATCAACATCCATGCAATTCCCATCCTTATTACATTAAAGAATCCCACTTTGCCTTCTTTCAACCGAAAGAAACAGAAGGGAGGAATTAATCCTACAGCTTTTAAGCTTCTTTCTTCAACTTGCTCACTTCCATTTTGACATATCAGTGGTTTTTTTTTTTTAAGTCGGGTAATTTGCCTGTGGCAGAGAGAGAGAGAAGCACATAAGCTGCCAATTCTGTAGTGTGTGTGTGGGGGAGAGAGTGGCAAGGCAATCAAGTGCTGTGATGCACTAAACCTTATTGTCTGCAACTGAGGCTTCACCAGCATACAAAGCTTTTCAACATCTCATTAAGTTGGTTTGTGCTTCATTTTCATAGACAAAGCAAGATGCAGTTTCTTCAGAAATTGGGTTTCTTCTGCATTCATGCAAGTGTTCTTCTTCTTCTTGTTTCACCACTCGTCAGCTCATCTCAAGAACACACAAAAGGTGCAAGCAGTCACAAGGACAACAATATTCATGAGGTATTTCGTTCAAAACTTTCTGTATTATATTGATGATGCTAAGTGCTAACTAGATTTTGGTGCATGATTTTACAGCAGATGAGCCACAAACTATTGTTTGAAATCACACTCCATGGGTTTCTTCTTTGGGCTTCAATGGGGTTCTTGATGCCTCTAGGAATACTTGCCATTAGAATGTCACACAGAGAGGAATGTGGAAGAAGGCTCAGAATTCTCTTCTATGTTCATGGCTTATCAGAGGCAAGTTCTTCTATGTTCTGTTATATTATCATGCTCTTCCATAATCTAGATTCACAAAGAGAGAGGTATTTTTTTTCTTCATGGTTTTGAAAAAAGACTAACTACAGTGTATATTAAAAAAAACATTGTTTATGCTATAAAGTTTGTTTATCAGGATCAGATGCCCCACTCTTACTTCCAAAGATGGTGAAGGGAAATTAAAGCAAAATGATTTCTGATTGGCAAATTGTTTAAGTAGCACAACCAATCAAAATTTTCTTTTTCTTTTAAAGAGGATTATCATGAATGCTTAGAGGGCAAGAGAAGAGTATGATCATAGATTTCTGGTCCATGGGAGATTCATAGCTTTCTGATTATTTTATTTGAGACTTGGCACATGTGTGTGCGTGGAACATAATTATAGTGTTAGGTGCTGCATATACCTAATCTCAAATCACATCATACACACAACACAAACTAAATATATGTACTGGCTTTTGATTCAATTAATTACCACGAGTTTCATGTCTGATTAGTTTATTATGTTCAACAGCTGTTCTCTGTACTTCTTGCAACAGCAGGAGCAGTAATGTCCTTCAGAAACTTCAACAACTCCTTCAACAATAAACACCAAAGGGTTGGGGTAGGCCTGTATGGTCTAATATGGTTGCAAGCCCTGATTGGGTTTGTGAGGCCACAGAGGTAAACTACCAAAAGTCTTCACCAAATCAATTTGTTTTTCTTTTTTGTTTTTTTTTTCAGTATGAACTTGTGGTTGTTTAAAAGAGCAAAAGTACAGAATATTGTACTGTAAATGAAGCCTAAGTTAAGATATTATATAGAATGGTTCAATACTTGTATTGTTTTCTCTTTCAATATGTTTCTTTTTATTGAACTTTTGTAGGGTAGAGGGTTTAGGGGGGAGAAGAAAAGGTGAAAATGATTTCAATTATGAGCAGACTACATCTTTTTTTAATGCTCTGCAGGGGATCCAAGGGAAGAAGCGTATGGTTTTCTGTGCATTGGATACTTGGAACTGCAGTTTCCCTGCTTGGGATCCTCAACATTTATACAGGTTTACAAGCCTACCATGAGAAGACATCAAAAGGCATAAAGTTTTGGACCATAATTTTCACTGCTGAGTTCTGTTTCATTGCCTTCTTCTACCTGTTCCAAGACAAATGGGTGTATATACGAAAACAAGGAGTGATTTTGGGTAGTGAGCCAGTAAGGCCCACAATAGATCAAGTGGTTTTGCCACCAGAAAAGCAAAAGGAATTAGTGACAGAGTCTTGTTAAGAAGGCAAATCACCAAATGGCTGGTTTTAAGTTTTAACTAACATGGAATTCCTCTTTTCTTTTTTTTTTTCTTTTTCTCCTTTACTATATGGAAAATCACCAAAAGCTTTGGTTTTAAGCTTTTTCTTCTTAAACTTTTTCACTAGGAACAGTTGGTGTTTATAGCTGGTGAAGCACTGGATGTTGGGATGTGGATTTCTTCATATAAAATAGTGATGGTTTTTGTTAATATATTTCTAAAGTTATTTTGAAACAAAAATTGTCATTTGAAGTTTGTAAGTTGGACTCTGAGATTTTGAGGCTTCTATGAGTAACAATTAAGCAGATTGTAAATGTTTACAAAGTGAGTGAAGGAGGCAATTTCAAGAAGTTGGTGTCATTTCTTGAACTGCAGGACAATTGTTGACCTATTCATTAAGAAACTTAAGCCTTAATTAAGAAATCTCTAAATAGCTTTCACACCCAACCCAAGTATAAAGTCTGCCTCAAGCCTGTTTGAATGTCAAAATGGGTTTCGTTTTCATGGGCAGTTGCTGAAGTACAATTTGTAGATGCAATGACTACAGCAGATGACATTCTGAGCTCTTAAGAAGGATGCATTACAACAAGGGGCTTGTAGCTCAAGGGGTTAAGAATATTTACCCCTGCACCCGAGATACTAGGTTCGATTTCCCCTCCCCCAATATAGCTTGTATAAAAAAAGGATGCATTACGGATATTTCCAATTATGGCAAGGGGTCAAGACACCTTAACATCAAGTAAAAAGCATGCAATTGGCAGACTGATGCAGAAAATACTTGATCTTCACAAAATTTATGAAAATTAAACAAAAAGAAAAAAATGAAGTATTTGAAGCACTGCATCTCCAAATTCATATAACTTAATTTCTGTATTCTATTTTAGTGGTATAAATGTCAAGGGAAAAGCTGTACATAACCTGTTAATATAGCAATTCCTAATATTACAAGAGGTGGAACAAGTACAAATGCTCCAATGGTGGCAAAGAAAACTGAATCATTCCTCTTAGATACTTCGTTTAAGTAAGCCTGTCTTTTGATATTTCTCTTCTGCGAGATGGTTAATTCTTTGGCAATCACCTTTTTAAAATTTTTACCAAGTGGAATGCTGAAATTGCCGTCTCTGTCCCCAACCAACTGCGCTAGCTGGTCACGAATTGTAAGTTTCCGGGAGCTACCATCACTCTCATAACCTAGCAATCAAACATGTAATTCTTAGCATTCTCTTTCTTCATTTTCAGTGAGCAACATACGATATGTCTGTTTGAAAATGTGGACAGAAATCACATACCACCATCAACTGATGAGCTAGTAGAGGTAAGTTGCTCCAGAAGATTCAGCTGTGTGCGAGCAGATGACGAAGATCCTGTAAAGAAAAATGCATATGAGAAGTGTTTAAAGTGAAGCCAATATACTTTTGCATCACTGAATTTCAAGTAAACAAATCCAAAACAGAATCTACTGCTTTTCAAAAGGGAAGAGAACAAAAGGTCATGGAAACCAGAACTACAAAAGATGGTTAAGACCGTGACATAAGAAACACTGCAAAGAGTCTTAGTGTCACTCTAAAGTCCTTGCTTTTCTCTAATTGCTTGCTATGTCGAATCGCATCGTTATATAGCAGACAGTGAAAGCTCTTAGATTAGATTGTTTCGAAGGGCCTCAGAGGTAGTTAATCTTATCACTTTAAGCAAACTAAACTGATTAAATTGGACACTCAATTAGGTCTACTGATGATAACAAAAGGGTAAAAGAACATTCATAGTATACTGACCGGAGAGAGAAGCAGGAGGGTCTTCGTCTTTAACCCAACTCTCAATTCTGTCTGACTGAGCAGAAGTTCTAAAAGTAGTATTGGACCTGAAGTGGGGTTTGCGTTTTGGGTTTAGAAATGGAGGATGAGGAGGAATTGAAGAAGGAGGAAATGGAGAAGGGTTCGGGTAGAGAGAAGCAGCAGTTACATTCAGGGCCATATTTTTATGAAATTTGTGAGTTTAGAAGGTTCCTTTTCCATGGCCTTTCTTTGAGGCTATAATTCAGTTGGCCTTCGAATTTCTGTTGCATTACGCCGACCTCAACTTATGTGGGCTAAAAGAAATGCGGGAAAAAGCTCCTCCACATATATTCCACTTAAACATGCCTCTGTTTTTTTTTTCTCTCCTAAGGGAAAAAAAAAATATTGCTTTTGCATATATCTATATATATAAAGCAAAAGGCAGATAATGGTGAAACATTCAAAATACCAGAAAATGCCCTTTGTTAATTCAAACATTAAGAATTAAAACTATTAATTAAATGAGGATAATATGATAAATTCACATTTTTTAATATTAAAAAATTAAAATTAAAAACAAAATAAGATAATAGGTCCTACTTTTATGGAACACTAGAATGATGCACATGTGATGCATGCACGTATCATAAGTTAAAGTGTTAAAAAATAAAAATAAATAAAATTTTTTTTTTTTTTTAAAGTGAGATATGTGAAATGAGTGGATTGGTTGAAAAAGTAAAATGAGAGTAAAAATTGGAACCAATAAAGTGAGATTCTACCTCTATCAAACAAAAAAGTGAGATTCTACGCAATTACTATTCTACCCATAATTATTATGCTTCGTTTGGTGGCTCGATTTGGGCTGGACAGTAATTGAATCCAAGCCAGCTCTTATGAATCACACTACTCTAGATGAGATTTCCAAAACACAATATGTGGAGTATTTTCCACTTTAATAAATTTAATCCTAATATTTATAAATTCATCATACATCAGCCATGACATTAATCTAATTTAATTGACATTAGCCTCTCTGCACGTGCTTCCGCGCTTGCGAGAGGTTTTTAAAAAAAAAATAAGTAAATTTATTTTAGAATTAAAAAAGATAATGGGTAGTTGTGTTCCATAAAAATAGGATCCATTATCTGCTTTTTCTTTTTCTTTTAATTTTTTTAAATATGAAAAAGTGTGAATTTACCATATTATCCTCATTTAATTAATAATTTGAATTCTTAATGTTTGCATTAACCAAGGGCATTTTCTGGTATTTTGAATGTTTTACCATTCTCTGCCTTTTGCTTTATATATATAGATAACTACCCTGTTATCTTTATTAATTCTAAAAATAAAATAAAAAAGAAAAAGAAAACCAATTGGCACATGCGTGAGCATGTGTCAAGGGGCTAGTATATATAAAGCAAAAGGCAGAGAATGGTGAAACATTTAAAATACCAAAAAATGCCCTTGGTTAATGCAAACATTAAGAATTGAAATTATTAATTAAATGAGGATAATATGGTAAATTCATAATTTTTCGTATTAAAAAAATTAAAATTAAAAGAAAATTCAGATAATGGATCCTATTTTTATGGAACACAAATATCCATTATCTTTTTTAATTCTAAAATAAATTTAAATTTTTTTTAAAAAAGCCTCTCGCAGGCGCAGAAGCGCGTGCAGATAGGCTAGTATATATAAAGCAAAAGGCAGAGAATGGTGAAACATTCAAAATACCAGAAAATGCCATTGGTTAATGCAAACATTAAGAATTCAAATTATTAATTAAATGAGGATAATATGGTAAATTCACACTTTTTTATATTTAAAAAAATTAAAAGAAAAAGAAAAAGCAGATAATGGATCCTATTTTTATGGAACACAACTACCCATTATCTTTTTTAATTCTAAAATAAATTTACTTATTTTTTTTAAAAAACCTCTCGCAAGCGCGGAAGCGCGTGCAGAGAGGCTAGTTAAAAAATAAAGAGAGATTCACTATAATACCCAATATAGTAGTCCAAATTATAAAAGAAAAAACATTGCCTTTGAGAAGTGGAGCTCATAAAAAAGCTCAAAACACTCAATGGAGCATCAAAGTAATTTAATAATTAAAACTATATTCAATAGGGCCAACTGTCATTTTTTGGGGTTTTTTTTGGATATGTTTATAGAAATTAAATGGTGTAGGGTTTATATATAGTTTTAGTCCTAAGAATGGGTATATGACTAAATATTTCAAAAATAAAATGGCTATCAAAGCAATTTATATAATGCAAATAACAAAATAGTTTGGAGAACTTAATGCTAGAAAAGTAGAGAAAGACTGCATCCTTGAATTAGAATGAGTAATGAATTTTAATTTGTTGTATTAAAGGGATGTTATAGGTGTGGGATGATAAGAAACGGTGACCACCTTTGATTAAAAAAATAAAATAAAAAATTTGAGAGTATTTCCAAGAGTGTCTAAAATTTAGTCAAAATTGAGCTAAAATAGCAAAAAAGTTATTACAGCAAATTACTTAAAAAATGTTTCCTCCTACAATGTTCTCTATTTTCTAAAAATGTGTTTTTTCAATGGAGAGCCAAGTAGGAACTTGTTGGAGGAGCTGCGGTTTTCCCTTCTTGTCGCCAAAATGGGTAAGGAGCTGGGTATAGCAACTCTGGCTAGATGCTCTTAGTTTATGCAAAGAGACTATATCAATTAGCAGAGGCTGGACTGTAAATTCCAATTTCGTTAATTCAGCCTAAGATTATACTTTTTTTAGTGTAAAAAACCAAACTAATTTTAATAGTAAATTGTGACTACCGAATTAAGTAGCCAGTTTGAATCGTTTTTTCAATTTTTTTTCCCACCCTAACTTATTGAAAAGGAGATTAAATTAAATGAATTTCTATCAATTTATTTGAATCACACAAATTTGGATTCTACTAATTATTTGAATTTCCAATTAACCAAACTCAGGTCAATGTTTGTTGTTACATCCTAAATATTTGAAGTTGGAATTTCCAGATTAAGCAAACCACTAATATCTCTGTGGTCCCCACAAACAGTGCAAGGCCCCCACAATCTAACAAAGGATCACCGCTAAGGAAGGATCCTAAGGATATCCTATGTAAAACCTCTGACTTTCGTTAATCCCACGGTCCCTACCAACATAACATAATCCAACTTGCAAATCTGATGCTAAATCCCACTAAATTACCAAAATAACCTCACGATTCATTGCCCTCTAAGAAATGCTTTTTAAGAATCACGCCAATAATTAATTTTGTGTTCTACTTATATCTAAATTATATAAAGTTTTTAAAATTAAAATAATGGCCATGATGTATGTTTGTTTTGTTCTCCATTTGAGAAATGTCATCAGCAATAGTTTTGAGCATTTTCTTTGAAATTGAAAACAAATGTCAGCAAAAAATTAATTGGAGCAAGGGCGTTATGGTCATTTCAGATCGAACCCGTCGACATAGCCAGTAATATGACCGTTGGAGCCCTACAAAAAACCAGGCGTTTCGAAGCATTAAATTAAATTAAATTAAATCGGGAAGGAGAGATATCTCAAGGACTTCAGCGAATCAGATACCAAGCAGAAGACTTCACAAGTTGAAAACCCAAAACCTTTCCTTTTCCATAACCCCACTCAACCCTCTCTCTCTCGCTCTCTCTCTCTCTCTCATGGAAAGAAACCCAAAACAAAGGGAGGAAGAAACTGAAGAAAGAGGCGGTGGCGGTGCTGGTGGTGTCGGTGCATTATTAATGGCCGAAGGCAGTGCAGAGGAGATAGCCAAGGAGATTGTGGCAGCAGAGGAGGCTCCTCATCCGTACGCTTTTCATGTATCTGGACCTCGAAATTTGACTGCTCCGAATTGGAGGGACCTTATAAACTCTAGTTGGTCAGTACCCATTTCATTTCTTTTATGATTTTTGTAAGGTTTCATTGTCTTCGTTCTTGGATTACAGTGAATGGCCAATATGTTACAAAGCTTTGCTCTTTAGAGAGTTTCACATTTTTGCAGGGCCTGGTGGCAGAGGAGGTTTCTCTGTCTTTAAGAAATTCTGTGAAATGTGTTGAATTGTTGCTTAAAACACATTATCAGAATGGGTTTCATTACAAATTTGAAAATTTGGAAACCCATGCTTGGATTTTTTTTTGGATATAAAGGATTATTTTGAGTTTTATTGGTTGGTTGGTGTAGAATATAGAAGGGAACTACCTTTGAAACAGAGAAGATAGCAGAGTTTTTGTCACTCTATGTTTTGAGCTTTTATTAAAGAGTTAATAAATTAGGGAAATGCATCTTGGATCTCAGATCATTTCAATCAGGATCAGCCGAGAAACTTGTAGCAAATTTTGCTGCATTTTGGTGGGACTTTCCTTAAATTATGGTCTCCTAGATTCAGGAATTTTGATATAGAAGGTTATTATTCTATGATGATATGGAATACTTATGTAAAGTTAGTTCCATTTTAGTCAGCTCAAATTCCAATTATAGTTAAGTCTCCAATTATAGTTCCATTTTGATTGTTTTTTTTTTTTTTTTTCATTTTGATTGTGTTTGCTTGGTTTTTTTGGCATACCATGCTATCTAGAATTAATTGAGCATAAATTACAGACACAAATGTGCAAAGAATGCTGTTGACATTGTTAATTTAGTGATCTGGATTTAGAATCATTGAATCAAATGCTAGCTTTGTTTCAAATTTAGGCAGACTTGGTTCTGGGGTATACTTATGCTTGCCTCCCTCATATGACATGGCACAACTCTCATGTAGTATGGGGGATGAAAAACCCTATGCGCCACTAATTTTGGTAAATGACTAGCTTTTCTTTTCATACAGGAAGGACGGGAATTATAAACGAACTGTAATCGCATGCTTCATACAAGCAATATATTTGCTTGAACTCGACAGACAAGAGAATAGAGATGAAGCAAATGCTCTAGCTCCTAAGTGGTGGATACCCTTTAAGTATAAACTATCCGAAACCTTAATCGATGAAAGAGATGGATCCATATTTGGGGCAATTTTGGAATGGGATCGATCTGCAGCACTTGCTGACTTTGTACTCATCAGACCAAGCGGTGCACCAAAGGCGGTTCTAGCACTTAGAGGAACATTGCTCAAAGGCCCAACTATGCGAAGGGATATTGAAGACGACCTTCGTTTTCTTGCTTGGGAGAGCTTGAAGGGCTCTGTTAGGTTTAAAGCAGCTATGGAGGCTTTGAAATCAGTTGCTGAAAGGTATGGAAGTAGTAATGTTTGTATTGCGGGACACTCATTGGGGGCTGGATTTGCTCTCCAAGTGGGAAAAGCATTAGCCAAAGAAGGGATGTATGTGGAAACTCATTTGTTCAATCCGCCTTCTGTTTCGCTAGCAATGAGCTTCAGAAATATCGGAGAGAAAGCAGGATTTGCTTGGAAAAGATTTAAGTCAATGCTCCCTTTGAGAAGTGGAGCTCAGGTCAGCAGTGAAGAAGGGGATAGGACTTCTGGTTTTGGATTGAAGAATTGGATGCCAAATTTTTCGGGTTTGAAGAATCCTGGTATGGGTTTGGGAAAATGGGTTCCTCATTTGTATGTAAATAACAGTGACTACATCTGCTGTTCTTATACTGAGCATGATGGAGGAGAAGTAAACAATGCTAACAAGGAGAATGTGCGTCCAACAAATGGTCAAGTGGCAGCAAAGCTGTTTGTGATGTCAAAGGGAAACCAGAAGTTTTCGGAGGCTCACGGTTTAGAGCAATGGTGGTCTGATGATTTGGAACTTCAACTGGCTATGCATAACAGTAAGCTCATTAGCAGGCAGCTGAAATCCTTGTATAGCCTTCCAGCTCCACAACAAACACTTGCTAGATAACAAAGGCCCTCTTCTTGTTTTCTTTCTTTCTTAAATAACTCGTTTTCGACTTGGGCCTTCCATACTGTCATGTTTTTATACTTTGTCCATCAGTTCATAATAGCTATTGCCTTTGCTCATCGTTGTTTGTCACCTGTGTTTATTGTCATTTTCATTTGTTCAAGTGCTCTAAATTTTCCTAAGATATCTGAAAAAGCTTTACAATTTTTCTTCCTACAGTACCTCAATGTGAAATAAGCATGAATAGGTGTAGAATAAATCATGTTGTCTTGTATCAGATACTGGCAGGATATATCATATACAGTCCTGATCTCTTGGACCACAAGAGTCCAAGAGATTGTGGTCACTCACCGTTAGATATTAATCTAATGGTTCAAAAAAGTTTCTTAAAAGGAGTTCAAGATTGAGTGAACCGTTGAATTTACATCCAACGGTGAGTGACCACAGATCTCTTGGACTCCTGTGATCCAAGAGATCGGGACTGATATCATATATGTGACATGAGCATGAATGAGGTATAAAATAAATAAATAAAATATATTCATGTTATGCTCTGCTTGGCTAAGCTTGGCAGGATATATCATATATGCCAAAGTCACAACACAACGTAAATACTTCACTAGTCTGTTTCTTCACATCCACAACTTCAAGGAGAGTTGGAGAAACTAAAATATAAAGAAAGATATATAGGATGAGTTAAAGCAGGGGATTTTGAAAGTGTGCGCTAAAAACTGAATAATCTCAAACTGATGAGTTAAAGCAGCGAGCATCAATCAATCAAGCAAACTCAAGCCTAGACTTGCTGCTGTTGCATTAAATTTCTTACGTCTTTCAGACTAATCCTTAGCGTTAGCTTGGGAAACACTGGATTGTGAGGAGAGATGGATACTTTTTGCTGGGCAATTTGGACCGGCAAGAATGTTGACTTGACCGTGGTAAGAGATTTCAATCTCAGCCAATTCATCAGTAGGGATATCAAACTCTGGTGCTCCATCAATAGTTATTCTCGCATACCCTTCTGCACCCTTAATAAACTCGAAGCGAATTCCTCGTACCTTAATTAAAAAAAATAGATATAAGTTTAGTAATCCTCTCTTTGAAATGGATGCTGCAATCTGAACAAATATCAATTCAAGATGATGTATGACCTGATCAAGGAGAGTCCGGTCTCTGCCATCGTCCGAATATCGCTTTATGGAACCGATAACTTTGAGGCATCTATCGTCTATGAAAGATAGGTTCGTGGGTGTCTGTAATTAACTCAATTTTAACATAGAAAATTTAAAGTAATTAATGGGTATTATATGTATCGGGTGTTTCTATTTGGACAACATTATTACTCACTACCTCTCTAATATGGATGTATCCTACATACGGTGATGGATCCTCTTTTAGAGAGATGATCATTAATATGGTCGTACAAATGAAGAATCTTGTTATTTGGACCACATTTACTGATCATATTACTGACAACCTCTCTAATATGATAGGTCCCACATACATTGGTGGGGTCACCTCTATTACAGGGATCAGCATCCACTCATTTGAAAAAACATTTGTAAAGAAAAATCAAAGCTAATTCTAACAGCGAAAATTAATATAAAGGGTCCGAATCCCTATTAAAGAGGTGATCTAGTGAATAAATATGATACAAATAATATTAAACCTGATTGCAAATGCCAATCGCAGAAATATTAACCAATGCATGCATATCTCACGAAAACAAAAACACGTGTAAACGAAGCAAAAGGAACCTCACTTTTCCATCTTCCATCGTATTTATTGTCACCCAACGATCATCTCTTGGACCAAAGATAGGTAAGTTAAGACAACAAATTGAATTCATTCTGTACATGTATACCAAGGAGACATAAAATTAGAGTACGCGTAAGTCTGCACGCGTACATGTATCTGTGAATGGTGTATATATATAAGCTTAAATGTAAAGTAATCAAAACATAGCCAGTGAAGGGTATAACTCAGGTGGTTTTGCTATTTCATTTCTACTCATATGAGTAGAAGTTCAAAACTCTCAGACACCCAATAAATACGTGTAAATCTCCTCCCAAATAGGTTGTACTAAAAAAAATAATTAAACCTAAAATAAAAAATGATGATCATTATCCCTTTTTTTTTCCTGCTAGAAATATGAAAAACATCAATGTCACTTGTACTAAGGAAACAAAAAAAAAAGTTTAACTTGCATACTAGTGAAGGTTTTATGTTCAAATTTTTATTGCACCTTCACTTGTCGCTTTGCTTATATAAAAAAAAATTAAATAATAAGAAGTGATGACTTGATAACAACATAAATTCCCGATGTACAGAGAGGATTGCCTTTTGGTGCATTTGACAATGACAGAATCAAGTTTTTACGAAAAGTTAGTTATCAATCTAGGGTTTCTAGGGAGAGAGAGAGAGAGAGAGAGAGAGAGAGAGAGAGAGAGAGAGAGAGAGAGAGAGAGAGAGAGAGAGAGAGAGAGAGAGAGAGAGAGAGAGAGAGAATTACAGAAAGATGTGCCAAAATGAAAGTGCCATTTTCCTCTTTTTTTTTCTTTTTTTTTCTCTTCTTTCTTTCCATTTAATCATACAAGAGAGAGTGCAAGCAACGATTTCATCAAACATTTTAAAGAAATAAAAACATACAATAGAAAAATGATATCATCTATGAGGGAGCAATAAAAGAAGTTGAGTGTAAATTCCATGATTATTACGTACCTTCCAGGAATGTGAAGTATTTCCCACTGGCCAAGATGATTCAACACCTTTACTATTGCAACTGAGGTTAGGTCGTCCCTATTAGGGAAAACAAAAGTATAAAGTACTAAAAGAAGAATATGTAGTTGGCTTATATTTTCACAAATGTTCTCTGAGGTTTACGAAATTATCACGTTTGATACTTCACGAAATTACTCCGCGTACATAAAATTGGTCTCTACCGTGAGTTCCATAAAAATTATGTTAAATTGATGATATGGCATATATGTGGAGCCATGTGTCCACTAATAGCATGCCACATGAATCTAAATAAAAAATTATTTTGAAAATATTTTAAAAAATAAAAATTCAATAAAACATAGAAAACTTGTATAAAAATTTTAAAAAAAACTGCTGACTCCCTCTCCCTGTGCCTCCCATTCTGCATTCCCCATCTCCTAGTGGCGGATCCACCATGGGTTCAATGGGGTCAGACGACCCCATGGCAGCCCTGAAAATGGCTTGGAGGTTCTTGGTTTCTCTTGGTAGCCATGGGAGACGACCCCATGGAGAAGAAGATGCAAGCTGCTAGGGAGAAGAAATAGGGAGGAAGAAGAAAGAGAGAGAGAGAGAGAGAGAGAGAGAGAGAGAGAGAAGAAGAAGAAGAAGAAGAAGAAGAAGACTGAGGGAGAAGAAGAGATAGGAGGGGGAGGAAGAAAAACAAGATGTGATGACATAAATTTTTTTTAAAAGGAAGATATTTGTTAAGGTTTTTAAAATATTAGTTGAGTAGACCTATAAATACTAGAAGTACGCATCAATAGCATAAAGATATCATTTACCATAGTGGTCTTTAAATTGAAATAGACCTTAAGGTCAATAGTTCAACACTCATTGTGTTCTTTATTATTATTATTATTTATTAATATTCAAGGTATTTTATTATTTGGGTTATTTTTGGGTGAGTTTATTTATTATTTGGGTTTATGTTATTATTTTGATGAAATTTTTGGCTTACATAATACATATATGAGCTTGATTTATTGAATGATGTTTTTGTTAGTTGGAATAAGTTTGGTGTGTTTTTAAATTATTATTTTTTTGCATTGTTTCATTTTAAAAAGAAAAACGAAACTTTAATTTTATGTCCTCATAGGGTAACAATCCTGGATCTGCCACTGCCCTAACCCCTCCCTCCTCCCCGTTCCCCTGACACCCACTCTGCTCTTTGCTCTCTCTCTGTCTCTGTCTCTGTCTCTCTTTCTTTTTGATTTCTCTCCCTATCTCTCTCTCTCTTTCCTCTTTCGGCTCTCGCTCTCTCTCCCTCTCTTTCTACTCTCTTTGAGATTTTTCATCACATCTTTTGGGGTATACTAGTGATTTGCTCCCTAAACTTGTACCTACCTTTCACCCTCTATCCTTTTTTTTAAAGAAAATTAAGGATATGAACCTTTTTTTTTTCCTCCAATTTCTCTCTACCGTCTAAATCCTCAACATTTCATCCAATTTTCAGTTTAATTTTTTTTTTTAATAAAAAAATTTCAAAATTTTGACCCAAAAAATAAGAAGAAAAAGACACTAAAGAAAAAGAAAATCCTGAGAAGCTTCATCAACTCATTCCATGTAGGCATATTGATCAACCAAAGGCTGGCTTCATTTTGAATAACAACAACTCAGTTTGCAGATGCTACTTCGAATGTGGTTGTGGACCACTCCTTACCCCTACCACCCTCCCCAACAAACCCAACAACCAGAAACCCAGAAACTCCTCCTGGTTTTTCACCCCTCCCCATCTCTCTCTCTCCCCGTCTCTTCCCCTCTGAACTCTAACACTCAGCCCAAGTTCTTGAACAAAGTAGCTTACTAGAGCTACCCAGCTGAAAGATCAAGAAGTAAATGCTCATGAGCTCATTCAATTCTTCCCAAGAAGATTATCCGCAACATAATTACCAATTAAATATGGTTATTTATAGACCTGTCTAAATTTACTTTATTTTATATGAACAAATGTCAATTTTTTAGAAGGATGATAAGAGTAAACATTGGGTTAAAGTGGTAAGCAAAAATACTCTTAATTTTTATAAGTAAAACTCGATAACTAGAATCCAACTCATCAAGTTATCTAATTAAATTTAAAATATGATTTATTATACTTTTACATATTCAAAAAGTTACCCTAATTAGAGTTTACCGTTATGCACAATGGTGTGTCAATTTAGTATAGATTTAGAATTTTGTGTGTGTCAGTTTTTAACTTTTTTAATCATTTATGAGTCCGCCTGTTTTTTTTCTCTTTTAAAAAAATTAAAACTTAATTACATGTTTTGAGATATACTCGTTAGTATTTACTAGTTGGAATGTTTCCAATTTGAGTACTTGATCATTTATTGTCAGAATTTAACAATTTTATGGTTTGAAATTAATTTGTTCAAAGGGAAAGAATGTGTTTTTGCTTTCTATAGTTCTTGATCCTCTATTTCATCATTTAATAATTTAATGGTTTGTATACCACATTCTTATACTATATTATGTTGCACATGAAGTGGACAGCCACATCAATTAAAAAGTGTCAATAAATCATAAAAAAAAACAAAATGTTAAATTAATTTTAATTGATGAATTTTGATACATAAATGCAGAGGATTTAATTTTGTTGTCAATTCATAAAAGCAGAGGATTTCCACTTTTTCATCTGCTGGTGAAAAAGGTCATCAATTCTGGGCACGTGTTCTTCTTTTAACATTAAGGTGTGTTTTTGTTTTTGTTTTCATTTATCTGTGAGTTTTGGTTAATTTCTTCTTTTTTTTTTTTATCGGAATCAATCTAGCTAAAATTAACTAAATATAAAATAGCTGGTGGATCAGATACAAAATTCTTGTATAAGGATAAATAACATACCAGTTCCAGAAATCCCTAAAAAGTAGGATCTCCATCGCATAAGGAACTTCTGTAACAACAAAATTCTTATAGTACAGGAGGATTATTGTTATTTTCTTCTTTATGTATGCGAGTAACTTTAAGGACTAACCATGTCACAAAAAATATAAAAGACTAAAGATGATAATTTTGTGAACCTCAAAGACCTTTTATGAAAATAAGCCTACATAATTTAATATCAAATTTCCAGGATTGGATACCAATAATTAGTAATTTCATATGCATACAGGGTTATTTATAACAACATGATGAATAATTTAGCTTGGATGAAAGCACGAAGCTCTGCCAATAAATACCTTGAACTCCAATCGTGGACTTAAATATCGGCCATTTCGAAAATATTAGTAGTCCCCAAATGTAGAAATTCCGAGGAAAATATGAATAAAAAAAATATAAATTGTTAGAAAATCATGGAACTTTGAATGAAACTTTGAGTAATGTTTATAAAACTAAATGTAAGTGAGATGCAATTTGAGCCATCCAAAGTACTAAAATCCAACATTCTATAGCTTGTGTCGAAAAGTGTCAAAAATGTGTCCCTTCGATTCTGATCCATTAATTAATGCATGAAAAATATAAAAATGAAATGATAACAAGAGTATATAAAAAAAAATCAAGTGAATTTGGGCACGTAACGAAGAAAAGAAATTAAAGTTTAAATAAGGATGAAATTCTTTACCAGCCAACATTAAGTAGTACCAAAATCGTCCGTGTAATATTGGATTATCCTAATAAATATATAAGAACTGAGGAATTAATATTATCTTAAGATAAGAAGTGGTAATAAGAAAGGAGAGATAAGAATTTATGAAGACACTAATTGTAAGGTCCATTGAGATTATGAAACCAAAAAAAAAAGAGGAGCAATTCTTACCGCTTTTCCAACATCTCCAACCTCATGCAAATAATGTGGTAATTGGTCCATAAAAGAAGAATATGGTTTTTCTTGTTGACTTGTAGAAGATTGAGTGTGTTTCATCCTAATGAGACAATGCCAGCTGAAAATCCAATAAAAGAAATAAGGGTAAATTACTCAAATAGTCATCAAATTTGTACATAATTTATATTTTGGTCCCTAAATTAAATTCGTACAAATGGTCCACCAACTCTTTATTAATCGGCGCTTTGATCCTACCATTACATTTTCTGTTAAATTTAGTCATGTGAATAGCACATGCTACATTTGTGGGGGTAAATAAGACTTTTGACCTATGTATCACCCCTTTATCACCACTTTATCACCTATCTATCACCACTTTATCACCTATTTGGGGAACATAGGACGGTTATGGACAGTTTTACCCTTACATTTGACAGCAACATTAACATAATGTAACGGTAGGATCAATGGAGCGATTAATATAGAGTTGATGGACCATTTGAACGAATAATTTAATTGAGGGACCAAAATGTAAATCGGGTATAAATTTGAGGACCATTTTAGTAATTTACCCAAAAAATAAATAAGATTACAACTACAATAAATTAATGCAGATTAATTTACCCATTAATTCTTGTTATCTTACTATTAAAAGTTAACTTCAATGTAAACTAAAAAGAAATAATATGAACATATATAATTGTCAATGAGGTCTAACCTTAGTGGAAAAATGACATTGACTTGTATACTGGATGGTTTTAGGTTCAAACTCTCATGGCACCTAATTAGTAATGTATGTATGAGAAACCTTCTTTTTTCTTTTTTTTTTTTGTAAAAAAAAAAAATTATACTATCGCTTATATTTAAAAATACATACATATATATATATATAGTTAAAGAGTTAGCCATATAACATCTCAACAGAATACCTGTCAATTCTCATCGGTTTTGCCAGTGCTACGTCAACAAGGTACGATCGCAGCGGTGATATATTTGAAATTTTCTTCTGGAAGTAGTCAAGGCAACATGCATAAATTAAATAGAGTATTAAACGTTAGTGCCTATATATTAATGCACACTCAAATATATATTTTTGGGTAAGTAATGCACACCACACAAAAATTCTCATGTGCCTTACACAAATTATTTATTTATAATCTAATTATCATCCTTCTTTTTTTTTTCTTTTTTTTTATTTAATGAAAAAAATTGTACCTATTATGAAATAATAGAATAATGTACCCAATACAAATTTATAAATTCTTCGAATTATCTATCTAATATGTAGGTAAATTATTGTAACGTATTTTTTTAAACAGAAGTATGTATTTATCTATTTACCTTTTTTTTTTTTTTTTTTTTGAGAAATTCTATGATTGCATTCATAATTCAGCCAAAAAATTACAATTGCCTAATCAATATTGCTTAATATTGTTATTCGTGTATGGTTTGTGTTACGTTGTTATTTATGTATTCATTGATTTATTTTTAACAAAACGTTTCAATATTAAATAGTTGCCAATTAAAAAGAATTAAATATAAATGCTAAACGCCCAACCCATCCAAACGAAGCAGCGATTCCATATTGGTGCTCATTGTACCAGTTCGAGCCCCATTTTGAAGTCGGTGGTGGTACCGGAGCAATGGAGGGTGACTCTGGCAATTTAAGATCACAGATAACTCCCAAAATCCAATTTACAACATAATCTTCGCCAACAACCTGAGATATATAATGTCAAATTAAAAAAAGATAATAAAAATGTTATTTAGAAAAGTGTAGACTACGCTTTTGCAAACCGTATTAAATTAACATGTTACTCACTATAATCCTCATCTTCTTTTGAATTTCAGAAGCAAAACCATAATAACCATTTTGCTTAAGCTTTTCTAGAGTACCATAAACATCCTTTAACACCGTCTCAGGATTATTATACATATTTGGTTCTTCCAGTAGTACACCAAAAACCTAGAAAATAAAGGAAAACAATACAATATTATATTTACAACAAACTTTAATCAAATCCATGCATGTTAATTAGAGCTTTAATTATGCATAAACTATGTTAAAATTTTATTTCACATAATACCTGGTCGCTATAAAGGTGGTTGCCAAATTTATAAATCAGTTCTTCTTCTCGTCGCATATCAATAAACACCAACATTGGGATACCGAAGGAGAAATCAGGTAATTGAAGCAACTCCTCAGATTTGCGGTAGGGCGGATAAGTCCTCCTGCCAATTGGGATACCGAAGAAGAAATCAGGTAATTGAAGCAACTCCTCAGATTTGCGGTAGGGCGGAGAAGTCCACCTGCGCGGGATATTCATATTGGTACTCAAATAATTTGAAAGACGATACCAAAATAAGGGAGTAAGTAAAGTACTACTGTATGTATAATTAAGTTGAGAATAATACCGTAAACTATGGGACTTATGGGACATGATTTCTGCGAGTGTCCTAGCGGCCAATGGTAGACCATCACATAGATCCTTAATTTCAATCTCAACCTTTTCCAAATGTTGTTGATATTCAAAATCAGGAAGATAACCATAAACAGTGTCCTTAAATATACCCCAGCAGCTTTGTCTGTCCAAAGGCTCAAGACGAATAATCAAGCTGTTATAATGTTGATCTGACCCCTCCGCCGGTACCACCATAGCTTCAACCACTTCCGGTATCCTACTAGTGACGATGACCGCACCACCACTACCCTTAGGCAATCCGTGCGACAAGCGATCCCCAACTTCCTGAACCTCAAGTAGATGTCCTAAATCTGAGTAGAAATCGTTCATGTGCCACACATCATCCAACACAATCAAATACCTTTTATCTGATAAACCTTGGTTGAGCCTTTCCAAGAGCGCAGCAAGGAGATGACCAGAATTATTACTTCTTATTGTCTTCTCCTCCTCCTGGATGATGTCATCTCCATCGACAACGGCATCATGGTCCAGCTTACTAAGCATACATTTCACAATGCTGACCTCAATTTCTTCTTCTCCTTGTTTATTTTCTTTGATTATATTCGACAAGCATAACCAAATTATAGGAGAAAATTCACCTCGCACTATCCACCAACTCAAAAACTCGCGCACCAGAGTGGTCTTACCTGCGCCTGCAATGCCCAGTATCCCAACTGCCGCAAATCCAGCACCTGACGACGGCGATGGTTTTAAAAGAAAGTTCCTAATCTTCCATAATTGCTCATCAAATCCCACAACTTCACCCTCCACTACAGGTAGTTCGCTCTCTAAATTCTCTTCAGGATAAGGACGACTTGATGATTCCCTCAAGTTATAAATTCTTTCTTCCTTTTTCATAAACTCAGCCTCGAAGATACGTTTTATTGCAGCCAGACGCTTCTTCATCTTCCACACGAAACAAATCTTCCTCAAACTCAAATGGTTGAAGACTGCTAAATGAGTCTTGCGATGACTATGCATCTTCCACTCATGTGAGAAGACCTGGCACTTGGTCAAAGCTTCGGTGAGGTCCAGGAGCACAGAGATAAATCGACAGTAGTAATCTCCGGTAAGTCTTCGAGTATCTATAGATATTACAATATCTTTGATTGCTCCCAAATCAGAAATGAGAACAGCACCTGATAATTCAGACTCTGTCTCGCTAAGAGATGCCAGGAACTTTTTCTGGAGAAATTGAGCAACATCCCCTGCCATTCTTTCAGTGCTTTGATCTCTAGTTCTATCATTATTCACCAACCCACGTTTAACAATTTTAATATTAAGACTAATTGACACTGAATAATTGTTCGAAAAGAGTGGGGAATTATATATATTTCTTTTGCCATTGTTCTTTGCTTCTAGGACTACCAAGGAGTATGATGAGCTTTTTCTTTTCTCCTTTTCCCCTTTTCTTTTTATTTGCCTTTTGAACTGTGATTGTCAGCTAAGAGCATCCTCGAAGAGTAATAGTAAAAAAGTTTGTTTCTTTTTATTAGTTAATTTTGTTTCCAATAGAGGTAGCAATTTCTGAAGCTACATGATCGTTTACCAAAATTTGCAGGTTTGGGTTTACCATGTCGTTTCACCAATTAACACAACGTTGGAAAAAGCTTGGCTTCTTAAAACTGAGTAGGAGTTCCTCCTCCAAACAAATGGGGTTTTGACCCTTGTCAAATTTCTTCAATTTTTTGGGATAATGCTTCCCTCATTGCCCATAAGTAGGAACTCTCCTTACCTACTGATGTGGCTCAGCCACAATCTGACACATGTCCCTTTTGTTAAGAATAATTAAAGTGAAAAATAAATGTACATTTGAGAATAAAAAAAGAAAAAGAAAAGATGAGTGTTAATTTGTGCTTGAGTCACATTAGTAGGTAAGGAGGAGTACCTCCTTACGGCAAGGAGGAGTACCTCCTTACGGCAAGGAGGAGTACCTCCTTACGGCAAGGAGGAGTACCCCCCCTTACGGCAAGGAGGAGTACCCCCCCTTACGGAAAGGAGGAGTACCCCTCCTTACGGAAAGGAGGAGTACCCCTCCTTACGGAAAGGAGGAGTACCCCTCCTTACGGCAAGGAGGAGTACCCTTCCTTATGGCAAGGAGGGAAGCATTATCTATTTAAATGACAAGTGTTAAAATCTCTATTGTTGTGAGAAGAAGCTCCTCTTCTGTTTTTCTTTTTTGTTTGACATTTTAGCTATAAACCGCACTAATCTCCTACCGGCAATTTAATCGAACTGACTGAAAAATTACCATTCTTAAATAAAACATTTCTTTTGGCATGTTACCCTGCACCACCCATCTTCTTTATGCTCAATTAGCAGGTTAAGATTGACCAACATCAAATAATTGTTTAAAAGAAGTCTGGAATATTTTAAATGTAATTATTGTATTTCTTTAAAAAGATGATCTTACGGTCAGTGGCGGACTCAGAAATTTTTTAGCGGATAGTTTTTCGGAATAATCATTTTCTCAAGATAATTTTTGGCGGCTTTTATTCCTTACACATCAAATAAGAAAACTTGATTTTATGGAATTTTAGTATGAAGCATATATTGACTTAATGAGCCATCATTTTTAGCCTAAATCGTATTTTGCACTAAAACTGATTTTTCATATTTTGATTTGGTAGGAATTTGATTTTCTAGTATTTTTATTTGAATCCAAATGGGGGGTACTTCCTTATTTACATTGTAAACTTAAGTAAATGTCTTTGTCCTTTTACTTTAATTTATTTTTATACATTTACTTAAATATTGAAAATGAAAATAAGGTAATCTGTACATCAGTTGAGCAAAGGGGCAGTTTGAAGCACCTACAATGGTTTTTTCGGCGAAGGGAGGTGCAGCTGCACCTCCTTACGCCTTAATGGATCCGCCTCTGCTTACGGTGATTGTCAATTTCCTCTACTACTTTCTGTTAATTCTATTATCTTATTTGTTTTTTTTTTGCAAGAAAAATGAATGGTGGGTTAGTTCTAGAGGACTCACTAATCTGCAACAAATAGACATGATAGGTTTGATTGCATCAATCTCTCGAGTTCCACAGCTACCCTCTATCTGCAACAGACTACCTCCTTTTCAGTGTAATTGCATCTGAAATGAGAAATGTCACCTCAACCTCAGCCTCAACCTCAAGAAATGCAGAGAAGTTCCTGCCCAAGTTATTGGATCGTCTGGGAAAAGCCAAAGCCAAGGTCATTGCCAACATAAATCCAGGTGATGATCAGGAAGTGGTTCTGAGTCGCTTTCAAAAGATTGAAGATGGGCTTCAACAAATGGAAGACTTAAAATTGCTACCTAGAGTTACGCTCTGGGAGCACACTCTGTTCAACCAATTCACTGTCTTAGAACGTCGAGTTGACAAGTTTTTCTTGGGAGATGATGAGAGCAATGCTTTCATCGGCCTGGAGGCAATCACCAGCTTCCTGACTAGCATGATTGAAAATGTCGACCAAATAAAAGCCTCAATTCCTGTAGTGAAGTTAATGCCGAGTTACCCTAAGCGCAGTTTAGAGTTTACGCATTGGTCTCTGCCGGAGTTGGGTCTAACAGCAATTAAGACGCTATCACAAGAGTTGTCACAAATGGGCGTGGAGAATGGAATTTACGAAAGTCGTGCCATGGCTAATATGAGGAGGAGTTACGAGCATCTCGAGGGCACCGAGTTGAGGCTCTGCTTCCTCTCTTTCTCAATCTTCCCGGCGGAGTCTGTGATAAAGAAAAGGCCTCTAATTTACTGGTGGATTGGGGAGGGCTTCATCACGGCCACCCAAGACAAGACAGCCGAAGAGGTAGGGGATGAAATCTTTGGCAAACTCATGAAACAGGGCTTGATTCAACCACATGGAAATGCTGTTAATGCATCCAGTATTTCCACTAGTTGCACGCTGCACCCTTGGATTCGTTATATGCTGATAGGCTTGGCCAGGGACGCTCTGCTCTTCCACTTTGATTCATCATGGCCGTGGATGCCATCATGTCAAGCGTCAGTTTGCAGGCGCCAGTGCTTAGTTTTTGATCAGAACCCGACTTCTCCGGGTGAGGAAGATCCGTTGACAGTATTCAATGTGAACAGAAACTATCTTAGTTTCAAACGTGAATGGCTTAGCAAGTTGAAGAACGTTGTTGTTCTTCAGCTGGGACGGTGGCAGAGCTCACCCACGCATCACATTGAAGTGGATGATGAAGGATTATTTTTGAAAGGTATTGGGGCTCAGCACTACTTGAGCTTCAAGTATCTTAGTCTCCGAGGAATGTCAGGAATAACACGGATTCCTTCTTGTATCTTTAACATCATCAGCCTTGAAATTCTGGATCTGAGAGCATGCCACAATTTAGAGACATTGCCTTCAGATATCTCATCGTTGAGGAAGCTCACTCATTTGGATATATCAGAGTGTTACTTCCTAGAAGGCATGCCGAAAGGGATTGGCAAACTCTCTTCCCTCGAAGTACTTAAAGGTTTTCTCATAGCCAATTTGAAAAATACTCCCTCAAGACTCGGTGATCTTGTCAAGTTGAAGAAACTAAGGCGGCTAAGTATATACATAGGGATTGAGGCTGTAATGCAGGACAAGGAGTTCGAAAATTTGAAGGAAATTTCATCTCTTCGCCGCCTCAAAATATCATGGGCAGTGGTTTCTCCAGAGTTAAGAGGAAAAATTGCCCGCCAGTCCCTGGATTTCTCATTCCCACCGGATTTAGAAAAATTGGATCTGCAAGGCATCCCTCTAAAAGAAGTACCTCCATGGCTGAATCCGAGGCAACTGACAAATATGAAGAAGCTCTACATAAGAGGAGGGGAACTTTGTAGCTTAGACCATGCAGGGGAGGAGACTGTCACCGAGTGTAAGTGGAGGGTGGAAATCTTGCGTCTCAAGTACTTGAGTAATATGAAAATAGAACTTACAGAGGTGGAGGATCAGTTTCCTCATCTGCTGTACTTGGAGAAAGTCAAATGCCATGAGATTGAAAAGGACAAATATGAGAAAAACATATTTTGGAGCAAATCTCAAGGTCAGAAATTAAGTATGTTAACGCCACGATAAAGTTAGTCCTCGGTATCTAGTTCATGTCTGCAGCATGTTATAATTAACTGCATGCCCTATTGTTATTGTATGCATACATCAATCCCTCTACAATATGCAAGAACAGAGGAGTTTTCCAACCCCACTCCTTTTCTTAAATAATTAAGCAAACAAAAGTTTTACTACTCCTCCTCTTTTCACAGCTGTTGATAAATGTAGCAGGACTTATCATTTTCTTTAGTAGTGTCAAGCTGCAGTGATTTGGCATCACAATAAAAGCAATCCAACATTGCCTTGGGGGACCTTATTTTGTAAGAAAGTCATGTCATTTGGCTACATATACACTAGCCTCTCCGTACGTATTTCCGTACCTGCGAGAGGCTTTTTAAAAAAAAATAATTAAATTTATTTTAGAATTAAAAAAGATAATGGATAGTTGTGTTCCATAAAAATATGATCTATTATCTGATTTTTTTTAAATTTTTTTAAATATGAAAAAGTGTGAATTTACCATATTATCCTCATTTAGTTAATAATTTCAATTCTTAATGTTTGCATTAACTAAGGGCATTTTCTAGTATTTTGAAAATTTTACCATTCTCTACCTTTTGCTTTATATATATAATGCATATTGTATTGGTTTGGTTGTTTCCGTGACAGAAATTAAGCTTTTTATTCATTTCTTCTTTAATGGTATCAGAGTTGTAATTTTCGGAGATTTTAAGTTCGAAACCTCCAATCCTCATGTGCTCTGGGGAGTTTTCCTTTATTTATTTATTTTTATTTTTTTGAGAAATTCTATGATTACATTTATAATTCAGCCAAAAAAGCCACTAGCCACAAAGGGCCAATACAAACTAGCCACAAAAGGGCCATTACAATAACGGAGCGGTCTAATATCAAAATTAAGAAAATCAGGTATGTCTCCACCAACGATCAGGCAAGATCGAAGAAACTCTGGCATAGGCATCCCAACTAAGATTGCAAACTTAGAATAATAAAAAAAGAGATAAAGCTTGAAAAAACCAAGCTATAATAATACAAATAAAACTCTCACCAAGGAGAGATGAAAAACTCTCACAAAAGGAGAGGTGAAAACTACACAGAGAACCCAAAGAGTCTCTGCAACTTATTCCAAACACAAAGAAATTGCAAAAAAGATGGTGGTGGAGATCCGACGCTGAAATGCAGGTGAAGATCCGACGCTGAGCCGCAACCGCCAATAATGGTTGGATGAAAATCATAACAAAACTAAGACAAATAGGGAAAACCCTTTGTCTTTGAAAATGGGGGAAAAGGTGAAAGGAGGAAGAGAGGAAGAGAAGAGAGGAGAGGGGGGAAGAACAATGGCTTCTTCCCCCCTCAAAGTGAAAAAGGCTCTAAGAATATTTTTTGGGAGAAAGGGGCTAGGGTTTCCCGATCGAAAACTAATTCACCGTACAACCGGATTGTAACTTGAATATTTTAACTTATCATTTCTAAACATGCATTTATAAAAAATAAGTTACATATAATCTTAGGTTTGGAGAGTTGTCCTTTATTTAATAATTTGTTTTGTTTTAACTCCCCCGAATTGTCTTAGGTTTGGGAATGTGAACATGGGTGCCCTTTCAGAATCTGATAATTCATAGATTAAAGTGGTGCTGCTTCGTTAAGTCGAATTATTAGTTATGCAGATTGTTCTAGTGATAACAATCCATTTCACGATTTTCTTTTGGCCTAAAGATTTTATTTCCATCACATGTAAAAGAAATTTTTCATAAGTAAAAGAAATTCTTCGATGTGACCATCACACGTAAGTATTTTTTATATCCTCAAGTTATATCAGTCATATAATTTAATCATATTATAACACTTTGATTAATAACATTACGTGGTTAGACTGTCACACCAAAGAGTTCACCTTCTGTTATGCTGGTCTTGCGAGTGTGGTATTAGTTTACCCCCTTCGGTTCGGGCCTTTCTTTTCAGGTTCCTTTGAGCTTTCTCAATCAGTGCAGAAAAGAGAAAACCATAATTTGGAACGACCAGTTTCTCTCTTTATAATTGAAACTCTATACAATAACCCACCTACTTTTCAACCTTTAACTAAAGTAATTCACTGTTATCCATCTATTATCATTAATTTACAAACCATGCCATCAACCTCATGTTTTCTGGACATTTAATGGTTTCAGTTTTTCTCCTATTTCCTTTAGCATTCAAAATTTGTCAAACCGTGTATTTGAGTCAACTGTGTCTAAAATTTTAGTTGAGTTATTTACACTAGCACCTCCTAAAGTTTTCAACTTTTTCACAAAACCTCCTAAAGTAAACCCCTGTTCATTGATTTTTCGTCCAAAGATTGATGATTTTATACCAATAAAAAAAATAAAAATTCTACAAATGACAAAGTTTGCCTTTAAGATTAGATTGCATATACATTCATTGAGGTTAATTTTTTCATTTGCATATACACAAACAACCTCAAGGAGTGTTAGTGTAAATAACTCTTTTTCATTACCACATCTACAATCTCAATCCATATACATTAATGCATTTATAGGGAAATATATACGGGGTGGTACTTTTGAAAATATTTTTGCTCACCACTTTAACCCAAGTTGTATGCTTACCACCTTTCTTAATATTTAACATGTGTTCATAGGCATAACTATGGTTAACTTTTTACTTTGATTTATGTAATCATGGTTTTTTTTTTTGGTCGAAGTCTGATCTCATTAAAGAAACCCAGAGAAAACAGAATACAAACAAAGCCAAAAGCTCAAAAGCAAGACACAAAAACTAGGTAGAAGCAGCTAGACCTCAAAGGCACAAGGCTAGAACCAAGCTTCTCACCCAGACAAAGAAGAGTTCCTACAAAGCAATAAACACAAGACACAAGAGGGAAAGAACCCAAACAACACAACATAAACAAAATGAAACCTAGGAAAATGAACAGGGAGATGCCACACCACCCATAACTGAACAGCATCGCCATCAACGCACGACCACACCCACCGAAGAGGAACCAGTAACCAAAGCTGTGAATAGAAAATGGTGGTGGACAAGCCACCAAAGCTACAAAGAGTGTTACCATAATCCGAGCAATAAGTGACAAAAGCACTTTAAAAGCATCTCCCATTGCATAAGAGTGGTTATGTTTATGGATGCGTGTCAAGTGTTGAGAAGAGTAACAAGCATACACCTTGGATTAAAGTGATGAACAAAAATGCTCCCGGTACTTTTCGCCTATACAAATTTATGTAGTATTTCTACTAATATTTTATTCTCAAATGAAAATAATTTACCTATCCCTTTTTATATGGGACATAGGTAAATTATATTCACAATAGTCTAAATAGATTCGAAGTAGGTACATTATTTATATTTACAAAATAGGTGCATAATTTATATATGAAAAAGAGGAACATTATTTATTAGAAAAGATAGAAACATTATCTATTAAAAATAATAGGTACATTATCCCTTCAATTGAGGTTTGAAAACCGACTAGCCTAGCTATAAAAATAATAGGTACATTATTTATATAAAAATAATAGGTACATAGGTTGGCTAGCCTAGCTATATCTTTAGTTAATATGCCTTCATGGGTGCAGGAACCACTGTGCTCATCCAACAGGTTTTATAAGAGGACCTTTTGTAATGTTCTTTTTTTTTTTTTTTTTTAATGAGCAAAAGTTTAGGGGAAGGGGAGTCTTTTGTTGTAATGTTCTTGTCTTGTTGATTAAAATCCTTTTTCTTATTTCATCAACAAAAAAGAATCCCTTCTCTTCAGCAAAAATAAATAATTTTTTTTTTCTCAAAAAAAAAAGGGACAACATAAGGAAAGTTGAAAGAAAATCAATTGGGCCTTTACCACTTCTAAAGTGTTGATTAGGGGTACTTTTGGAGTCTAAATTTATAATAAATAATATTTTAAATTTGATTAGGTAAGTTGCTCAGTTGAATTCTAATAGTTGAATTTTACTTATAAAAATTGAATTTTACTCAGAGAAAAATAAAGTGATGGATTGTATATAAGAAAAATATAATTTTAAGGGGAAACTCCAAATTTACTTTTGAAAAAAGTGCGTACTATACATTATTTTTATACAAACTAGAAACCTCCGCACATGCATAAGTAAGGGAAGTTGCTCAGAGAAAAGAAAGAGAGAGAAAATAGTTTGTGGGAGAGAAACTTTAGTAAAAGAAAAAGTTAGCACATTGTTGATGATCATGAGAAGCACATTGTTGATAATCATGCAGGGCAGGATTGGTGGAGCTTTTTTCAGTGGATGTTGGAAAATTGAAAGATTGATGTTGCATGTTGGTCCCATTTCTTGATTCTTCTTGCAATTTGTCTATTTTCCTCTCATGTCCTGTCGTCCACAATTGATTTTCTTGTCTATCGGTATACCCCACTTGAAAGTATAGTCTGATAAATAAAGTTAAAGTGGTGCTTGAATTTATGCCTTTTCTTATGGTAAGTGTACAGAAGTTTTAAAGGTCATGCCTACTTTACTTTTTATCCGGTCTTTTCTCAAGCTTTGTCATGTTTCTTTAATCTTTAGTTGTGTCAAGCTGCAATCAATTGAAACATGGAAGGTAGTGATCTTTGCATCAATGAAAGCAACCCACTGCCTTGAGGAACCTTATTATGTGAGAAACTCCTGTCATTAGCATCATATACCTAACATAGTAGGCTTAAGTTTTTTTAGGTTTAGTGATTATCTTACCTAACATAGTATCATGTTGGTTCATGTTATAATCCTAATAAGCTTAAGGGCCAGCTTGGCATTGCTATGTTGCAGTGGTGGAGCCAGGATTTCATGTGTGAGGGGACCTCTCACAAAATATAAATAACAAAAAATTGGACTTCTTAGATCTATGTCCAAAATGATTAGTTGTCATTGGGTTTAGTCCACGCATTTTTTGTTTTAGACGTAGGTCCTTTGACATTTATTTTTTTTTTTTGTGTCGATTTTATCCTTTGAGGTAAATGCATTATTTCCTTGTAATTTAATTTCAGAATTTAAATTTTGAATTCTTTCCTTTATAATATTGACCTAATTTAATCAATGATAAGTAAGCACCCACATGAAATTATGTACGTGACATACAAATAAATAGTGTTATGATTAGCAACAAAAAAACTTAGTAATAAATCGTGTTACCTATCAGTTAAAAACATTAATTAGAAGACTACCTATAAGTCAGATACAAAAATAGACAATTTTATTTGTAACCTACATAAAAAAAGGTACATAAAATACTATTACACATTGTTGAAAATTTGAAAAAAGACATATATACCTATGTAATAGGGGTGTGCACGGTTCGGTTTGGAACGGTTTTTGCCTCAAATTGGAATCGAATCCGATACTATTTATCTGGTTCGGCTTGGTCCAAATTTAACAAAAAAATTTATAAAACCATTTGGTTTGGGTTGAACCAGTTTCGATTTTGAACCGAATTATTATTATTATCTTTTCCAATTATTTTTTTATACAAATTTCAACTTAAATTTTATTTTTTTTGGCTTGAAAATTAACAAATTATTCAATTTCATACAAAAAGAAATATTAAGGCTAGAAAAGAGAGATGTTTTGAAATTGAACTTGGGTAAATATTAGTTATGAGATTAAAAATACAACATTGAATATAAATAAATATTAAAATTATATATTTTTTAATTTAGCTGGTTCAGTTTGTTGGGGGTATAGAATTGGTCAACAAGGTTTTTTTTTCAATTTTTTCTGGTCCGGTTTGGTTCGGTTGATCGGTTCTTCGGTTCCAATGTCCACCCCTACTATGTAATAGGCAATAGGACAATATACCTACACAATATGATAATATATCTACAAGAATATATAATAATATATCTACATGAATAAAGTGAATCTCGTGTCTGTATAAAACGACTGGTGGCCTGGTGAGAAATAGGGGTGGGCGCGGTCCGGTTCGGTCCGGTTCTCACCTCAAATCGGAACCGAAACCGGTATTATTTAACCGGTCCGGTTCGGTCCGGTTTAGGCAAAAAAAATTTCAAAAACCGGCCGGTTCGGTTCTAACCGGTTCTGACCGGTTCCGGTTTTGAACCGGATTATTATTTTTTAATTTTTTAATTTTTTTTTAAAAAAATAATTTTTTTTAATTTTTTTTATAAAAAAAATTATAATAAATAACTTATTTTTTTAGCTTAAAAATGAACAAATAATCCAATTCATACATTTAGAATTTTTTTGAAGTTGAACTTGGAAAATTAGTGATTATAAAAGTTAAAATATGGCATTAGATTTTAAAATTTTGTAAAAATATAAATATAAAATATATGACCGGTCCGGTTCGGTCCGGTCCGGTGCGGAGAGATGTAAAACCGGAACCGGAACCGGTTGGAACCGGTTCGGTCCGGTTCCGGTCCGGTTTGTTGACTTTTTTGGTCAACCGGTTTTTTTTCCGGTTTTTTTTCACCGGTTCGGTTCGGTGTTCCGGTTTTCCGGTCCCGGTGCCCACCCCTAGTGAGAAACAACCGGTCACTTTGGTTTTCTTCCGAGACTTAAGCTCATTGTGAAAAACGACCGGTCGCCTAGTTAGAAAAGATTGGTCACTTTTCCCTTGCTTTGTCATTTTTCATTTTTCTTCTTTCATTCCTTGTCCAGTTTATATAATATCATTACGATTGTGTTAAATTAAGTGCTCTTAACATATTCAAACTAGATTTGCATATAAACTATCAAGTCCTTGAGGAAATGATTTCGTATGTACAAATTCGTACTCCAATAGATTCATACACTTGCGAGTATTTTTAATTAGATAGTTAGTGAATTAATTTTACGTCGTCATCGATACAACACACTCCCAATGGTACTTCAGCCCCAGTTGTTGGATAGGGATCCATGTCTCTTACTGATTTGAAATTAGATTTTGTATTGGTTCTCCCCTCTTTGAATTATAATCTCTTATCGGTTGCTCAAATAACTACTGATTTATACTCTATTGTGATTTTTTGGCCAGACTTTTATGTGTTTAAGGACATCTAAATGAGACAAACGATTGGTTCTGGTGTTAGGCAAAGTAAGTTGTATTACTTATATTTGGTGTCAAAGAGTTCAAATAAGTTGCGTTAGGTTTTGACTGTGGACGGTTCTAAGGGGGAAGAAGAAGAAGAAGTCTGATATATGGCTATGGCATCCACGTTAGGGGCATACTTCCTTTGACTACCTGCAGAAAACCATTTCCTTCATTGTTTTCCAGAATTGATATTCCCAGTTTTCATTATGACATTTGTGAACTCATTGAAAGTCATTGTACTTCTTTTCCGTCAAGTGTCGGAAAAAGTTCAGTTCCTTTTATGACCATTCATTTGGTTGTTTCGAATCCCTCTCTAGTTCCTACATTGGATGGAGCACGTTAATTTGTTACATTTATTGATGACTGTACCAGGATGACCTGGGTATGACTGATGAAGTCCAAAGGAGAAGTGAACTTTCTATTTCATAAATTACATGCAATGATTCTTACTCAATGCAAAGCACATGTTTAAGTCCTTCGCCGTGATAATGGGGGAGAATATATGAGTTATGTTTTCTAAATTTGTTGACAATTTAGGCATGTGTGACATCTATGCACCAACTTGAAGGGAAATTTGCGATAATTATGTAATTAGTAGAAAAATAGGACACATTCTAGCTTACCTTATTTATCTTCGTGTAATTATACTATTAGGGTTGTATATATGCCTTGTTGATGATTGAAAGAAAGCATGAAGAATTACTCCCAAGTGAAGGAACTATAACATTGGCATCAATGAAATCTTGAACAAACCGAGACGCAATGTTTTTCATATTCTGCTAAGACAAAACATATTATATGACATAAAAATATACCATCGTACATATCCTGCATGTAGCAATATTACCTAACATAGTATTAGTAGGAGAGTTATGGTTCCGGAGATCGTGAGTTTGATTTCTCTGACTGTCACTTGATATGCATGAAAAAGCTTTAGCCTTAATTATGCTATATTGTATATTCTCGCATATATTATAAAATAACCTGGGATATGTGCGAATTTTGAGCTGCACGTAAAGTAGATGAGACACAGTATTTAACGAGGTTCGGCTATGCCTACGTCCTCGGAGAGCAGCAACAGTAACCTTTCACTATATAATAATATGACTACAATAGTGTTTACAATATGTGTGACTCACTGAATTTTCTCTCTGCTTACTTACCCTCTTCTTTTCTCTTCTTCTTCTCTCTTCTTTTTCTCTTCTCCCTTTTCTTTCTTTTCTCCGTTGGTCACACATTTCATTGCAAGTGATATGCTATTTATAGGCTAAGGTTTTGGTAAAATACAGGGAAGGGAAGGTTCCTGGAAGATGCAAGGAAACTTCCTGAATTGATAAATACGGGGAAGGAAAGTTCCTGGAAGATGCAAGGAAACTTCCTCTGTGGGCTCCACCTTCAAACTTTTACAACACTCCCCCTTGGAGACCACATGTCCCTAGATTGGTTGCCTCATTAAAACCTTGCTCGGAAAAACCCAGTGGGAAAAAACCTAAGCGAAGGAAAAAGAGTACAACGTGCATATGTCCTATGTTAGAGGACTTTTGAATGCTCCCCCTGATTTTGCATGCTCCAACTTGATTGCTTGCAGAGTTGTCGTAATCCGATGCCATGCACTAACTTTTGGAATGTACATTTCGGCAATGATTTAGTGAAGAGATCTGCCAGGTTATCACTTGAACGGATTTGTCTGACTTTGATTTCTTTACTCTTCTGGAGCTCATGTGTATAGAAAAACTTTGGTGATATGTGCTTGGTCCTGTCACCCTTGATATATCCTCCTGTGATCTGAGCAATACAAGCTGCATTGTCCTCATTCAGAATTGTTGGAGTGTCTGTTGTTGAGGGTAGGGCACATGTGCTTCGGATGTGATGGATTACCGACCTTAACCAAACGCATTCACGACTGGCTTCATGGAGGGCAAGTATTTCTGAGTGATTAGAAGATGTGGCCACTAATGTTTGTTTTGTTGAGCGCCATGAGATCGCAGTTCCTCCACATGTAAATACATACCCAGTCTGTGATCGTCCTTGATGTGGATCAGAGAGATATCCTGCATCAGCATAACCAATAATACTCTGGGCATTGGTCGATTCACTGGAATAGAATAACCCCATGTCTGTTGTCCCACGAAGGTATCGTAGAACATGTTTGATGCCGGTCCAGTGTCGCCTTGTTGGAGCAGAACTGTACCTTGCTAACAGATTTACTGAGAATGATATGTCTGGTCTGGTACATTGTGCTAGGTACAATAAAGCACCTATTGCACTAAGATATGGTACTTCTGGACCAAGGACCATTTCATCATTCTCTTTTGGACGATATGGGTCTTTCTTAGTGTCAAGCGATCGAACGACCATTGGAGTGCTAAGTGGATGGGCTTTATCCATGCCAAACCGTTCCAATACTTTCTCAGTATAAGTTGATTGATGCACCAAAATTCCATTAGCACTGTGCTCAATCTGCAAGCCAAGACAATATTTTGTCTTTCCAAGGTCCTTCATCTCAAACTCACGTTTGAGATAATCAGCAGTCTTTTGAAGCTCTTCAGAAGTTCCAATGAGATTCATGTCGTCGACATATACTGCCACTATCGCAAATCCAGACTCTGATTTCTTAATAAACACACATGGGCAAATAGGATCATTTGTGTATCCTTCCTTCAGTAAATACTTACTGAGACGATTGTACCACATTCGTCCAGATTGTTTTAGCCCATATAATGATTTTCTCAATTTAACTGAGAACATGTCCCGTGGTTTGTTTCTGGCTGCTTCAGGCAACCTGAATCCTTCTGGAACTTTCATGTATATATCTGTATCCAATTCTCCATACAAATATGCGGTAATGACATCCATGAGTCTCATTTCAAGTTTTTCTGAAACCGCCAAACTTATTAGGTAACGGAATGTAATTGTGTCCATTACTGGAGAGTACGTTTCCACATAATCAATTCCAGGCCTTTGTGAAAAACCTTGCGCAACGAGTCGCGCTTTATACCTTGAGATCTCATTTTTCTCATTGCGCTTTCTTGTAAATACCCACTTGTAACCTACAGGGTTCACATTGGGTGGAGTTGGACTAATATGTCCAAAAACACTCCTTTTTTTCAAAGAATTTAATTCTGCCTGGATTGCATCTTTCCACTTGGGCCAATCTTGCCTCTGTGTACATTCATTAATAGAGCACGACTCAATATCATCATCTTTTATGATCTCAGCAGCCACTGAGAATGCAAATATATCATCGATGATCATCTCATTTCTACTCCACAATTCATCAGTGGACGTATAATTTATGGAGATTTCTTGACTTTCAGGTACGGTTGCCACTCCAGGAGCACTTGTCTCACCAATGACGTTTTCCTTGTCAAGAAGTACCTGTCCCTCTTTGGGGGCATTTGAATTATGAATTGTGGGCTCTCTATTTATTTCATTTGGATTCATTTTGTCCATCAACTTCCTCTTTCGAGGAATTGAATCCTTTGAGCCTAGTGGTCTGCCACGTTTTAGGCGTGCAGCAGATGAACCATTTGCTGGGACATTGCTTTGTCCATTATGGACATCAATCCGTGCGGGTGCATTTGCAGCTGGGATATGAGATTTCGTCACCTTTGCTGCATCATTAAATGCATCTGGCATCTGATTGGCAATACTTTAGAGGTGAACGATCCTTCTCACTTCGTTTTCGTATTGAGCAGTATGAGGATCGAGATGAGACAATGTGGATACATTCCAGGATAATTCATGTCGTTTTTCAGGAATGAGTTTGCCTTGTTCTTTAGACACAGATTTTTCTCCCCCTAATGGTGGGAAGATTGTCTCATCAAAATCACAATCCGCAAATCGTGCGGTAAAAATATCACCCGTCAGGGGTGCCAAGTATCTGATGATAGATGGTGAATCAAAACCAACATAAATTCCCAATCTGCGTTGAGGGCCCATCTTAGTACGTTGCGGTGGTGCAATGGGCACATATACCGCACACCCAAAAATTCTTAAATGTGAAATGTTTGGTTGATTTCCCAATACGAGTTGTATTGGAGAACATTGATTGTTGGTGACGGGCCTCAATCGCACAAGCGATGCTGCATGTAAAATGGCATATCCCCAAGCAGAAACTGGCAACTTTGTTTTCATTAGCAAAGTGCGTGCTATCAATTGAAGGCGTTTAATTAAAGCTTCTGCCAAGCCATTTTGAGTATGCACATGGGGAACAGGATGTTCAATATCAATGCCTAGTGACATGCAGTAGTCATCAAAAGTCTGAGATGTAAATTCACCAGCATTATCGAGTCTGATTGACTTAATGGGATAATCTGGGAATTGGGCTCGTAATTTAATTATCTGAGCCAAAAGCCTAGCAAATGCCATATTCCGAGTAGATAAAAGACAAACATGTGACCATCGGGTAGATGCGTCTACCAAGACCATAAAGTATCGAAATGGTCCACATGGGGGATGAATGGGTCCACAAATGTCCCCTTGAATTCTCTGCCAAAATGATGGAGACTCAACATCAACCTTTGGTTGTGATGGTCTGATCACCAACTTCCCTTGTGAACAAGCTTGGCAAAAGATGTCGCTTGATAACATAATGTGTTTAGTCAACAAGGGATGTCCTTTAGAGTTGGTGATGATCCTGCGCATCATGGTGGATCCAGGATGACCCAACCTGTCATGCCAAAGCTTAAAAGCATTTGAGTCAGTGGACTCTTGGTCCATGACACTATGTGCCTCAATTGTCCGTATAGTTGTGTAATACAACCCTGATGAGAGCTCACAAAGCTTTTCCAGTATATGCTTTTGAGTATCACTGGAGGTAATACAAAGATATTCCATGTTTTCCTCTTTCTTTGTTTCAACATGGTAGCCATTCAAACGTATATCTTTGAAACTCAACAGATTCCTTCTGGAGTTAGGTGAATACAAAGCATCTGAAATGGACAGTATTGTTCCATTCGGTAACATAATTTGGGCTATTCCTGAACCTTCAATCAGATCTGCAGGACCTGATATGGTTGTTACCTTTGCTTTTGTAAGCATTAATTTTGAGAAATACTTTCGATCTTGAAGGATCGTATGAGTAGTTGCGCTGTCTACGAGACAAATATCTCTGTCATAGCCTTTGTTTTGAGGGCATCCATAATTTGCATCCATGCTACCAAATAAGTAAAATAAGCTGGATTAATAAAGAAGAAAACATTACCACTTTTATTGGATTGAAATTTAAACAACACTTCAGCTAATACAAGTAGTATATTAAGGAATTTAATCTTTTTCGGACACATAACCTTCATTCCCTCTTTCCGTAACAAAATCAGAAACATCTAGATGCGTCGTGTTTAGCTGACGTGATATTTCTGATGAGCCATCTGTGGCTGGCGGAGCATGATCAATGTAATTTATCTCCACTTTCCTGTTCTTAAGTGAAGCTTGATAGAGATCCGCCAAATGCCTGGGCGTACGACATGCGCGCACCCAATGTCCCTTTGCACCACATCTGTGACAAGGGCTTTCAACATTTCTAGGCACATGGCTCATCTGTGCCTTTCCCTTATTACGGGATGCATTTTTGCCATTCGTGGATGGACCGCTCCTTGGACCTAAGCCCTCTGAATGAGCACCACGATTTTTTCTACTTCCTTGCCAGTGGCCACGCTTGCCCCCTCGCCCACGTTTGTGGATACTGCCACGAGATGAAGTGGCATTCACTTCCTGAGATGCAGCATTTATTTCAGGAAGTGGTGCTGAGCCCGTTGGGCGAGATTGGTGATTCTTTAATAAGAGCTCATTATTCTGCTCAGCTAACAAGAGGCAAGATACAAGTTCCGAGTACTTCTTGAAACCGCTATGTCTGTATTGCTGCTGAAGGAGGACATTTGAAGCATGAAAAGTGCTCAGAGTTTTTTCGAGCATATCCTCATCAGATATATTTTCCCCACATAGCCTCATTAATGAGGTAATTCTGTGCATAGCAGAGTTATACTCGGACACTGACTTGAAATCTTGAAATCTCAAGTGGGTCCATTCGTATCTAGCTCTTGGGAGAGTCATCGTCTTCTGGTGATCGTATCTTTCACCTAGAGCTTTCCACAGAACCAACGGTTCATCAACCACCACATATTCGCTCTTCAGCGCTTCATGGATGTGGCGGCGAAGAAAGATCATGGCCTTCGCATTCTCTTCAGGCGAAGCATCATTCTCATCTACAATTGTTTGTCCGAGGCCATTGGCTCGTAGATGAATTTTGGCATCCAGGACCCATGATAAATAGTTGTCCCCGGAAAGGTCCAAGGCAGCAAACTCTAGTTTTGCCAAATTTGCCATCCAAAACTTTAGGCTCGAGATCTGGAATATTAAGCCACTTATTAATAGGAATTTCAGGTCCTCATTATTCAGGTATATTAATTGATGATAAAAGTAAAGTGTTATGAATTTGCTGGTATGGACGATAAACCCGCACCACACTTTAAATAAATGTAAATGTGCGGTAAATTAAATTCATAAAGTTAAGGTGCTTGTATGGGCATTAATTCTGCTCCATACATTTAAATAAAGGTAAAGGCGTGGACGATAAACCCGCACCACCCTTTTAAATAAATGTAAATGTACGGTAAATTAAATTCATAAATTAAATTGCTTGCTGTATGGAAGTTAATCCCGCACCATACTTTAAATAAAATTAAATGTGCGGTAAAGTAAATTGTGCTTGTATGGGCACTAATTCTGCTCCATACATTTAAATAAAAGCAAAGGCGTGGACGATAAACCCGCACCACCCTTTTAAATAAATACTGTTGTATGGGTAATAAACCTACACCATACAGTAAATAAAATAAATATGCGATAAAATAAATTTGCGATAAAGTAAAGGTGCATGTATGGGTAATAAACATACACCATACAGTAAATAAAATTAAATGTGGGGTTAAAAACCACAACCGAATAAAATAAGAAAAAGTTAGTATTAGTAACGGTCTCCCACTGATAATATGTTTAGTATTACCAATGGTCCATTTTTGTTAATGGTTAGTAATAGAGAAGCAGATAGATATAGTATATTATATAGTGTTGAGTTGGAAAAATTTCAAAAATAAAAGGAGAGACTATCGTGCTGATAACGTGTTATAAAATAACCTGGGATATGTGCGAATTTTGAGCTGCACGTAAAGTAGATGAGACATAGTATTTAACGAGGTTCAGCTATGCCTACGTCCTCGGAGAGCAGCAACAGTAACCTTTCACTATATAATAATATGACTACAATAGTGTTTACAATATGTGTGACTCACTGAATTTTCTCTCTGCTTACTTACCCTCTTCTTTTCTCTTCTTCTTCTCTCTTCTTTTTCTCTTCTCTCTTTTCTTTCTTTTCTCCGTTGGTCACACATTTCATTGCAAGTGATATGCCTATTTATAGGCTAAGGTTTTGGTAAAATACAGGGAAGGGAAGGTTCTTGGAAGATGTAAGGAAACTTCCTGAATTGATAAATACAGGGAAGGAAAGTTCCTGAAAGATGCAAAGAAACTTCCTCTGTAGGCTCCACCTTCAAACTTTTACAACAGCATACTGATTTTCAAGTCCACAATTCCCACTAGGATACTATCTCCTTAGTGCTGTTCTTGAAGATAATATATTGTTCTACAGTTTTTGTTTTGTTTTTGTTTTTGTTTTAATTTTGTCAAAATATTTTTTATTTGTTTAGAAAATAGATAGTGTTTAACTTTGAGGAAGTGTAAAGAGGAAAAGGTGACAACTGTCTTTATCATAGTCAGATTCCCTTTCTTCTACTTTTGTTTCTACTTTTGTGTTTTCCTTGCTTTATTCGACATGCAAATAGAAAGCAGGGGAGTCATTCGTCATATTGGGACCATGAGAAGCCCAATAATTGTTCATCTTGCAGGAATGGGAGAGCTCTGTTTTTTAATATTATCTCCTCAAAATCTAGTGATATAATTGTAAATGCTTTTTATTCTTTTCATGTATACAAAAAAAGTTGAAAGATGATAAGCACGTCGGGTCTTTCTCAAGCTTTATCATGTTCTTTGATCCTGTCAAGCTGCAATTATTTGAAGGGATGTGATATTGGCATCACCATAAGAGCAATCCAAATGTGCCTTGCGGGACCTTACTTTGTTAGAACTTTACGTTTTTATTGGTTGTGGCACAGGAATGGAAAGCGCAAACTGTTCAACACCAATGCCCCGGATGTGTGATGATGGCACTGCTCGTATCTCTGGCGATGAGGGAACTGTTCAACTGTGGGTTAAATTGAAAGTTGAGTTGGGCTTGGTAGACAAACGAAAGAGGATTGACTCCCGTGAGATTACTTAGCCCAACTGGTTATTTGTGTAGGTGTGCTATTATTGGAATTGAGACCAGCTCAATTGAACTGATGTATGTGGTGTAGAATACCTTGTGATATGGCTTTGCACTGCTCTTGACTCCTTATCAAGCATTGCGCTTCGAGGGGTGTACTGACTTAGATAGATTCTTTTTTATGCCTCAGTTAAGAGGACTTTACTATTCTTTCAATTGTGCATTTGTGGCTTGAAATATACGAATGGTACCTAGCCAAAATAGAAAAAACCAATGTTATAGTTATTGCTCCCTTGATTGGGCTCAAAAACCTAAATCGAGCCCAAGATAACCCTAGATTGATTTAATATTTAATGAAATCAGGCCTAAGATTATGATTCAGGCCTATGGGAACCCAATCAGGCCCATGTAAACGCCCTGGATTGGACCTAAAATCCTATTCGAGCCTGTCCTATAATACTTGTAAAGTAAATGACAAATAAAGTAGATTATTGAAATGTAAATGACATTGAAATAAAACTCTCAAGATAGAGATTTCTCTATCTAATCTGGATAGATACGTATATTTAAACAAAATGGCTAAAGATTTCTCAATTTAGCCATTAATGAACATATCGGAATAACAAAGAAGACTCGAGATTTCTCTATCCAGTTTGTTACATGTGTTTTAGTTGTTTGAAAGGGAGCTAGCCTAAGTTTTTAACAAAATCATACCAAGATAATGGCAGAGCAATAAAAAATAATCGCAGGATTTGTCAACTGGTTATCTTGGAGGCAAGAAGGCTTTTTAAAATCTCGAAGGTGAGACGTTGCATATGAATTTGGAGAGAGAGTCCTGGAGCTGATGATTTCTCCTTCTATTTATAGGCTTCTTGAGTCTTCTAACCGGCATGGGATCAAATGAATTTTGATAGGCCCTCGAGAGCTTCAATCCTTGGGTTACTCGGGGACGGCTTAATGGTGGCTGTTGGGCGACTCTGCGGTCCAAATCACATTTAATGCGGTTGCTTGAACATCTGAAGTTTTCCAGTTGTCGAAGTTGCCATATGGTCCTTTGTTTGAGTCTTCACCCTTTTGTCTGGGTGATAGCATGTTTGGAAGTTTTCCCAATGTCTCTTCTTTGAGGGCATGTTTACGTATCAGTAATGAAGAAAATAAGGAATCAGATAATTTAGGAATCGGGGAACTACTGAATCGGTATGGGAAGAATCATTCCAATTAAGCTGTTTACTAAACATATAGAATTAGCAAAGGAATGGGGTTGATTCCCATTGTTATTGTTTACTAATTTTCATGAATCAGAATCCAAATTAATTTGATTACTAAAATGCCTTGCACATTTTCACCACAACACATATATAATTCTCAAATTGGCTCAGGAGACCAAACTAATCATGCAGCAACCCAGTAAGGCAGTGTAAACATGAGGAATCAATATGCTGAAAAGATGAACATCAACAGCCCAGTTCAATGATAATGTTAATAACACCTTTGTCAGAGCCAATTTCAAATGAAAAAATAAACTCCAATAAATACATTTCTTTCACCTACGTAACTAGTAAACAATCCAATAATAATAACCTGCATAATCTTCATACGATTAAATACATAATCTTCATACTTCCAAAAAAGAGATATATAATCTCCACAAAAGTCTTTATCCATGACCGTACTTTGTTTTGTGATGAATGTGAAGACAGAAGATAGAAGAAGAAGAAGAAGAAGATAGATAGATAGATAGATAGATATATATATATATAGATAAAATGACTTACATAGCACAAGGAGTTGCTACTGCTTCTGGGAGGTTGTGTCTGCAACGCTAACGTGAAAAAGAAGTTGGAGTGTCTCGGAACTTCTTGGCATGAGTTTATTTATTTATTTATTTAGGGTTTGCGGTGTTTTGGAATTATGGTAAAGTAAGGGTATTTTTTTTGAAGTTAATAAGAGAAAACAGGAATGAGAATCGTATCGGCTACTCCTCCCTAGTTGATCTGATACCTAGTTTTGAGGGGATGTGATTACGGATTTTGAGGTGGAACCCACTTATTTTTTAATTCCTGATTGCAAGTAAATGCAGGAGAAGTAAAGAATAGAAATCATTCCTTTTCCTCTCATACCCATTACTAATACGTAAACATGTGCTGAGTTAAACATAGGTGTTTCATGATTTTATCAATTGTTTAAGCTGCAAATCCTGCCCTAATTGTTTCATTTCAACCTTTTCACCTATCCACGCGTATTATTTAAAAAAGCCTATTAACTTCCTTGCTTTGGTGTGGGCTAAGGCCAAAATACATGGAGATGTGGGGAGAGAGGCCCTGTCGTCTTGCTTCTATATCTATATAAAGCAAAAGGCAGATAATGGTGAAACATTCCAAATACAAAAAAATACCTTTTGTTAATTCAAACATTAAGAATTGAAATTATTAATTAAATGAGGATAACATGGTAAATTCACATTTTCTTTTCATATTAATTAGATAATATGTCCTACTTTTATGGAACACAACCACCCATTATTTTTTTATTTCAAAATAAATTTAAAATTTTAAAAATAAAATCTCTCGCAGACAGAAGCGCGTGCAGAAAAACTAGTGTAAATGATGATTATGTTATTATATTGATGTGGTTCCTTCCATGAAACCTCCTCACCGGTTTATTTTCGATCACATGTTTTGAATGCTTCAAAGAAGGAATTTTTTTAAAACTCGGTTGTGTTGTCTTGATATTGCTTTCGTTACCTGGTTGATTGAAGAATAAATACAAAAATATTCGAGAGTCCAAAGCATTGTTTAATAATAAAATTTGAGCCCGTTCCTAATCGTTTGGTGTGTGCATGTACAAAAAAAAAAAATATATATATATATATTATGGTGCTGCATACGACAAAATAAAATAAAATAAAACGAATTAAGTTCATGAATTGGCGACACATTTGGTGAATATAATTTATGTACTTGCAGTTTTGTGCTCGAAATGGACGAGGTCATGAGTGATAGACTTTGCAAATTCGTAAGAACACTCACATAGTAACATCTAAAACCTTTAACTATAGCAATCATTTAATATATGCTCTTAGCAGAGAGCTTCCATTGAGGGATTCCTCAAATAAACTTATTTGAGGGACACCCTTGTAGGCCCCACTCCGGATTGTGTTTCACTAATCCAAACCGTCTATTTTATAGATACTCATTCAAAGATCATCTCTACAAAAAATCACTTGAATCCGATATAATTTGACCACTCAATTGAGTTATTGAAATTTTAGCATTTTCTTGAAGCACCGTGTTCATTGATTTTGTAAGACACAATTAGATGTCGAAACGGTTTCCGATTTATCTAATTTTTTGTAAGGATGATCTATAAATGAAGACCTAAAAAATAGATGGTTTGGATCATTGGGAAAAAAATTGTAGGGTACCCTAAAGGGCGTCCCTCAAATAAAATTATTTGAGGGATCCCTCAATAGAAGGGGACTGATGCTCTTAGTATTCATTAAATAAAGATAATATGATAAACAAGAAATGGGCTTTGTATTTAAACTAAGATGTGGCCCGATTGCAAAATTAAAAGCCCTTTTGTCGTTTACATGTATTGAATGGGCCCGATAGAAGAAATATATATATTATGTCAAATTAAAAAAAGAGATTAAGAATGTTATTTAAAAAAGTGTAGACAATACGTATTAATTTAACATATTATTCACTATAATTCTTATTTTTTTTTTGAATTTCAGAAGCAAAATCATAATAATCTTGACGCTTAAGCTTTTCTAGATGACTATAAACATCCTTAACACCGTCTCAGGATTATTATATGTTTTTGCTTCTTCCAGTAGTACACCAAAAATCTAGAAATTAAAGGAAAACAATACAATATTATATTTACAACAAACTTTAATCAAATCCATGCATTTGTGGCAGAGGAGCTTATCAACACCAATGAAAATTTGTGGCAAGACATTAATTTCAGCGAAAAAGGAAAGCACCGCGGCTCGTGATTTTCAAAATTAAGGGGGAGGGTTGAGATTAATTTTGAAAATTTCATTACTAGTTTTATAATTTCTACAAAAGTCTTGCTATGTTAATGCGTGTTTAAACCCAACAGTTTTATAATTTCATTACTAGTGTTCCACTGCTTTCAAACCCAACAGTTTTTGCAAATTTACCGTATCGTAGTGCCGTATGTTATGTCACCCTCTAACCCTCGATTTTTAAATGTCCAGTCATGGATACATTTTGCTGGGCAGAATGAACGGGCCAGAGTGTTGACTTGACTGTGGTAAGAGAATTCAATCTCAACCAAACCATCAGTTGGGAAATATACTTCCGTGGTGCTCCATCATCGATCTTCATGTATAAAATCGAAGCGAATTCCTCGTACCTAAGAGTAGCAGTAAAAACATATAAGTAGTGCTTTCTTTGATATGGATGCATGCATGGCAATGTGATGATGTATCACCTGATCAAGGACACTCCATCTTTTGCTCGAAGAAAATGAACCAATAACTTCAACTAGTCCGTCGATCGTCTATAAAATATGGTTCAATGGCCGACTGTAAGTCAATTTTTAACCAAGAAAACTTCAAGTAATTAATGGGTATATAATTGATAATTAATGATGCAAACCTGATTGCAAATGCCAATCACAGAAACACTAGTAGTATATAGCCATGCATATCGCAAGAAAACAAAAACTTATAATTGAAGAAAAAAGAATCTCACATCTCGATATACTACTCCCGAACGACCCAAACCATCACGAGAGCTAGGCAAGTTACTACAATGAATTGAGTTCAGGCTGTATACCAAAGAGACATAAAGTTAGAACGAAATACTAAGGGCCTATTTGGTATTCAACTTGAATCCAATTTTTTAAACTCAAAAACATAATTTGAGTCCAAAACAAAAAAATAAACTTGTTTGGTAGTCCTATATTTAAAAACTCAAACTCAAGAACAACTAAAAAAAAATACCCTAATTAGGTGAGAATGAAGATAAGTGGAAAATCCATTGGGTGAGTTGAAAATGCTTATGCAAGCCTAAACGTAAGGGTGGAATGGGATTTCGAAGTCTTTATGCCTTCAACATGGCTCTGCTAGCTAAGTGTCACACCCTGAGATCGGTTCCGCCGTAGCACAATATTGTCCGCTTTAGGCCCCCCTCTCTGCTCTCACGGTTTTGTTTCTGGGAACTCACGAGCAACTTCTCAATGGGTCATCCATCCTGGGATTGCTCTGGCCCCCAACTCGCTTAACTTCGGAGTTCCCATGACTCTGAAGCCAGTGAGCTCCCAAAAGGTCTCGTGCTAGATGGATGCGGGTGTGCACATATAAGGTACGTCACCCCCTCTCCGTTGGTTGATGTGGGATCTTACAATCCACCCCCCCTTAAGGGTCCGACGTCCTCGTCGGCACACTAGCACCACACGGCAGAGTGGCTCTGATACCAAATTGTCACACCCCGGGAACGGCTCCGCCGTAACACGATATTGTCCGCTTTGGGCCCCCTCTCTGCCCTCACGGTTTTGTTTCTGGGAACTCACGAGCAACTTCCCAGTGGGTCACCCATCCTGGGATTGCTCTGGCCCCCAACTCGCTTAACTTCGGAGTTCACATGACTCCGAAGCCAGTGAGCTCCCAAAAGGCCTCGTGCTAGATGGATGCCGGTATGCACATATAAGGCACGTCACCCCCTCTCCGTTGGTTGATGTGGGATCTTACACTAAGCAAGTTTGGAGAATACATCATTAGCCCAGCTCCTTTTTGGCTGGAGTTTTGAAAGCAAGATACCATAAAGACTGCTCAATTTTGGAAGCTTATGAGGGTCATGCTCACGAGTTGTATTAGCCAGAGGATCTCGATGGCAGATTGGCGATGGTATGACCGTGAAATTGGATCCCAAAGCCCAACTCTTTTCAAATTACCTCAGGGACTGTGGCAGGTCATGAGAATGCTTTAGTTATGGGCTTATTGATCCACTTTTGCATCAGTGGCGTAATGAGCTAGTCCACGCTTGCTTTTGTGCTCAAGAGGCCTCCTGTATTCTACGTCTCCCACTTAGCTTTAGAAGTCTAGCTAATCGGCTTGTATGGCACTCTAAAAAGAAGGGTGAATTGACTGTGGGCAGTGCCTATGAAGTAGCTCGCCAGTTCCTTTTCGAGGAGGCTAGGGAAGGCACATCAAATCGTGATATCTTCTATGACGTTTCAACTACTCTGGCATGGTCTCGATTTTGGCAAGTACTTGTTGCACCAACGGTTAAGGTTTTTGTCTGGCAGGTGCCCCATAATATTCTCCCAACTAGAGAACGGCTGCTCAATAAGGGAGTCCAAGGGGATGAAGGTGGTTGTGTGTTGTGCAGTGTCCGGGCAAAGACATTACATCATGTTTTACTGGTTTGCTCTTTCACAGTTTTAATCTGGCTAAGTAGCCCTTTGCGGACTGAATGGCATGATCGGGAGACAAGGGACCTCAATTGAAGGCTAGAACATATTCTGTTAGATGGGGAAAGCCAAAAAATTGAAATCCTCTTTATGATGCTATGGAATCTTTGGAATGAGCGGAATATGGTCGTCTGGACAGCAAAACGTTGGAGTCCATGTGAAGTGGCTGATGGAGCAGTTCGGTTGTTGCATAAATTCAAGGATCACCAGACTTCTTCGAACTCGACACTCTCGTGAGCTCAGGCGAAATGGCAGAAACCTCCTCTTGGTGCGATCAAGATCAATGTAGATGGAGTTTTCAATGTGCAGACTGGCGCTTGTGGTGGAGGAATTATCGCTCGAAACTTTGTGGGGGTGTTTTTGAAGGAAGTTGAGGTTCCACCCCAAAACCAATTGGCAATGGGGGGAGTTGCCCAACTCCTTATAAACCCAGGCTAGGTCCCTTAACATTTCAATGTAGGACAAACACTCTCAACACGCTCCCGCACGTGTGGCGAACTTTCAAGTCTAACACGTGGACAACACATATTGGGTGACGTGGGAGCACGTGTGGCCGTTGGGCCCAACACGTGAAGCCTTGCTCTGATACCATAAAGGAAGTTGAGGTTCCACCCCAAAACTAATTGGCAATAGGGGGAGTTGCCCAACTCCTTATAAACCCAGGCTAGGTCCCTTAACATTTCAATGTGGGACAAACTCTCAACAGTTTTATGGCTGCTCGTGGGTGCAAATTCAATTATGCTTCTTCACCCGAACATGCTGAAGTTACTTTACGTGAGGCCCTCCTTTTCGCTTGTGAACTTGGTCCAGGCCCTAAATTGATTGAAGGAGATGCGCAAGGCATGATACGGATTGTCCAAGCTAAGTAGGAGGACAGATCCCTTCTAAATTTCATGTTCCCAAACTGTAGAATTTTCCTTTCCCCAGCTAGAAGATACTTCCATTCATTTTGTCTTTAAAGAGACTAATCGGGTAGCACATCGCTTAGCTCGTTTGGCTATCACCTTATCAAAAACATCATCTTGGTTTCAGGATCCCCCTGTTGCTGTGTATGATGTTTTGCTGGAGGATAATATGTAATTCTATGTTCTCTTTCAATGAAATCACTTCTTTTATTTTTTTAAACAAAAACAAAAAATATTTGCATTTTCAGTTTTTTTTTTTCTAACAACCCTCAAGTTCTCAAATTTTTAAGATTTGAAAACAGTTTTCAAGTTACATACCAAACAAGTTTTTGAATCTTAAAAATAGATTTAAGAACTCCTTGTTTTAAAGAAAACTCAAAGTTTTTGAGTTCCCTGTTTGAATAGGATACCAAACGCTCCTATAATGCTAGTGCAACTACTCGTCCATAATGATTGATAAGTTTCATCTCAAGTGAAAACTCTAGTTGGTCAGTACACATTTAATTTGTTTAATGATTTTTGTAAGCTGCTCCCATTGTCTTCTGTTCTTGTATTACTGTGAATGGCCAATATGTTAAAAAGCATTGCTCTTTAGAGAATTTCCTTTTTTTACAGGATTTAGTGGTAGAGGAGGTTTCTCTGTCTTTAAGAAATTCTGCGAAATGTGTTGAATTGTTGCTCGAAAACATTATCAGAAATTCATAATGGTTTTTATTACAAATTTGAATATATGGAAACCGACCCTTTGAATTTTTATATATAAAGGATTAATTTTGATTTTGATTGGTTGGTGTAGAATATTAAAAAGTTAATAAAGAATTTTTATATAGAGTAGAGTTTTTCTCACTCTATGTTTTGAGCTTTTATTAAAGATTTAATAAATTAGGGAAATGCATCTAGGAGTGTTGCTGCATTTTGGTGGATATACGGCTCCAAGATTACTTATGGAAGGTTAGTTCCATTTTAGTCAGTTAAAATTCCAATTATAGGTAAGTCTCTAATTTGTACATTTTGATTGTGTTTGTGTTTCCCTCTTTTCGACCGGGGCGGCCGACGGAAGAAACTTTTGGTCCTTTTTTTTGAGTGCGGGGCATGCAACAACCAAGCCCCGAATTTGGGCTTGAATGGAATGTAAGTTGATGGATGTGTGTTGATGGATGTGTTGTGCATGAAAAGTAAAATTCTAAGTCTAGGAAAAGAAAAGTGCATTCGTCAGCTCATGGCTGGCCATTGAATGGCCAAATGTCAACTCTTTTAAAACTCTTTCCTTTTGAAGCCCCTTGAATTCGTGGGATCGCATTAGTGGAAATATTCTGATTGCTTGATTCTCTCATGTTTTGGAATATGTTGAACTATCATCAATCTCCTTGATTTGTTTCTTTGTAAGCCCTCCATCACGCGCACACTAACCTCCAGAAATCTTGGGCGCGAATTTGTGGCTTGGGCTTGGACCTCCGAGATTTCATCTTGGTGGAACCTCGTGCCCTTTGAATTTTTAGAATTCTAGAGTTAGCTAACCATCCACCAAGGTGGGTTGTATGGGAGCTCCAAATATTTGGATGTTGGGCTTGCCCATATTGGACTATCTTTGAGTTCTCAAAATATTCGAATATTAGGAACTTGGCAGAAATACCTCCCACTGAACTTCAACTCTCTCGGCCCAACTTTGCTTGCCCAAGTGTTGCGAGGATGGCGCCAGGGTGCGCAAGGAGAAAATCCACCCCGACCCAATTTTTTGCAAGAGGAGTGGCCGACCAAGGTATTTAAGCCCCACCTTTTTGAGAGGTGCCCGACCACTTTTGCAAAAGGAAACATTTGACCAATTTTGCAAGGATATGCCCGGCCACTTTTACTAAGGGAAATGCCCAACCATATTTTTGAGAAGGCACCATGGCCTTTGAAGAAACCATCCCGGCCACATTTTTGAAAAGGAACCATGGCCTTTGAGGAAAACACCTCTGCCACCTTTTTGAGAAGGCATCTCGGCCGCTAGGAATCCCGCCGCTGGGAATCCCTCGGACAGTAGAAACTCTCGGCACCTAGGAATTCTTGGCCTAGGAATCCCGCCGCTAGGAATCCCTCAGCCGTTAGGAATTCTCGACCGCTGGGAATCCCGCCGCTAGGAATTCTCGGCCGCTAAGAATCCCTCCTCAGCGGATTGGGTGAATTTTGACCACCCCAAAATATGTTGGGTTGGACTATCTTTTGGTATAAGATTGAGTTGTCAAATTTATATTGTTTCTGTTATCAGTTTAGTTAAATCTGCTGTTAATTAATCAGTTTTACAGCTGTTTTAGTATATTAATCAGTTTTCAAGCTTGTAAACCAGTTGTTGAAATTCAGACCACACACACAAAAACAAAACAAAAACAAAAAAACAAAAAATACCAGTTGTTGAAAAATATCAATAAAGTTTCACCGTTACATTTGTTTAATTTGTTCAGTGCTCTAGATTGGCCTCAGGTATCTGAACGCTGTGCAATTTTTCCATCTCAATTTGGACCGGCAATTTGGAGTGATGGATACTTCTTGCTTCGCAATTTGGACCGGCAAGAATGTTGACTTGACCTTGGTAAGAGATTTCAATCTCAACCAATTCAACAGCAGGGATATCAAACTCTGGTGCTCCATCAATACTTATGTCCACAGACCACCTTGCATGCCCTTCTGCACCCTTAATAAACTCGAAGCGAATTCCTTGTACCTAAATTAAAAAAAAAGGTAGATATAAGTTTAGTAATCCTCTCTTTGAAATGGATGCTGCAATCTGAACAAATATCAAATCAAGATTATGTATGACCTGATCAAGGAGAGTCCATTTTCTGCTCCTGTCCATAAATTGAAATACGGAACCGATAACTTCGAGGCGTCCATCGTCTATGAAAGATGGGTTCTTAGGTGTCTGTAATTAACTCAATTTTAACGCGGAAATGTTTTAGTAATTAATGGGTATATATGTAACTTGTAAGGTGCTGCTATTTGCAAAACATTATTACTCACCACCTCTCTAATATGGATGAATTCCACATACAGTGGTGGATCCTCTTTTAGAGAGATGATCAGCAATGTCGTCGTACAAATGAAGGGTGTTGTTATTTGGACCACATTTACTGATTACGTTGCTGACAACCTCTTTAATATGATAGGTCCTACATACACTGGTGGGTTCACCTCTTTATTAGAGGGATCCACATCCACTGATTTGAAAAAAAAAAATTATTTGTAAAAGAAAATCGAAGCAAATCCTAACAGAAAAATCAATATAAAAAGTCCAGATTCCTATTAATGAAGTGATTTGGTGAATAAATATGGTATCAATAACATTAAACCTGATTGCAAATGCCAATCACAGAAACATTAACCAATGCATGCATATCTCTCACAAAAACAAAAACATGTTAAAGGAGGAAAAGGGAACCTCACTTTTCCATAATCCCAAGTATTGTTTGTGAACCAACGATCTTCTCTTGGACGAAAGATAGGGGTGTTAAGACAACAAATTGAATTGATGGTGCTGTACATGTATACCAAAGATACATAAAATTAGAGTACCCGTAAGTCTGCGCATGTGCGCGAGTGTGAATAATATATATATACTTAAATGTAAAGTAATCAAAACGTAGCCAATGAAGGGATAACTCAGGTGGTTTTGCTCTTTCATTTTTATCCATATGGGTAGAGGTTCAAAATTCTTAGGGACACATATAAAAAACATCAATGTCACTTGTACAAGGAAACAAAAAAAAAAAAGTTTAACTTGCATACTAATGGAGGTCTTAAGTTTAAATTTTTATGGCACTTTTCACACTGTCGCTTTGCTTATATAAAAAAACAAAAACAAAAAAAATAAGAAATGATGACTTGATAACAACAGAAATTCCCGATGTACAGAGAGGATTGCCCTTTTGGTGCATTTGACACCGACAGAATCAAGTTTTTATGAAAAATTAGTTATCAAACTAGGGTTAAAGAGAGAGAAAAAATTACAGAAAGATGTGCCCAAAAAAAGGTGCCATTTTCCCCTTCTTTTTTTTTTTTTTCCTCTTCTTCTTTCCATTTAATCATACAACAAATAGTGAGATGCAAGACAGAGTGCAAGCAAGGTTTTCATCAAACATTTTCAAGAAATAAAAGCACACAACAGAAAAATGATATCATCTATGAGGGAGCAATAAAAGAAGTTGAGTGTAAATTCCACAATCATTACGTACCATCCAGGAATGTGAAGCACTTTCCACTGTCCAAGATGATTCAACACCTTTATTATTGCAACTGAGGTTAGGTCATCGCTGTTAGGGAAAACAAAAGTATAAAGTACTAAAAGAAGAATATGTAGTTGGCTTATATTTTCACAAATGTTCTCTGTGGTTTATGAAATTATCACATTTGATATTTTACGAAATTACTCCGCATATATAAAATTGGTTCCTACCATGAGATTCCATAAAGATCCTGTTAAAATGATGATATGGCATGTATGTGGAGTCATGTGTCCAATAATAGCATGCCATATGGATCTAAATAAAAAAATTATTTTGAAAATATTTAAAAAATAAAAATTCAATAAAACATAGAAAACTTAAATTTAAAACTTGTAAAAAAAAACTAATGACTCTCTATCCCTGTGCTTCGTCCCATCTTGCATTCCTTCTCCCCCTTCCCCTGACACCCACTCTCTCTCTCTCTCTCTCTCTCTCAGATTTGTCATCAAATCTTTTGTATCAATGATTTCTTTTTTCAGTAAATTTGTCTATTCCCCTTCAAACTAATTATTTCTCACCTACAACTCATCATTATATTTTTCCACTAATAAAACCTAATTTTTATAAGTAAAACTTGATGACTCGGATCCAACTCATCAAGTTGCCTAATTAAACTTAAAATCTGATTTATTGTACTTTTACATTTTCAAAAAGTGCCCCTAATTAGAGTAATGCTACTCTTACCACATTTGTATACCACATTTTCATATCACTTTATGTGGCAGATGAGGTAGACATCCACATCAATTAAAATTAATTTAACATTTTCTTTTCTTTTATGATTTATTGACACTTTTTAATTGATGAGGTTGTCTACTTCATGTGCTATATAAGGTTGTATGAGAATGTAGCATACAAATGTGGTAAGAGTAGCATTACTCAAAACAAAAACATGTCTTAATGTTAAAAGAAGAAAAAGTTCCCAGAATTGATGACCTTTTTCACCAGCAAATGAAAAAGTGGAAATCCTCTGGTTTTATGAATTGACAACAAAATTAGATTGCCATGTATTGTTTGGTTGTCCATTTCATGTGCCACACATAAAGCTGTATGAGAATGTGGTATACAAATGTGATAAGAGTAGCTTTACTCTTTTGTTTTTGGGTTTTGGTTAATTTCCCTTTTTTTTTTTTATCGCAATCAATCTAGCTAAAATTAAATAAATATAAAACAGCTGGTGGATCAGATACACATTGTTATTTTGCTGATAAGGAAAAATAACATACCACTTCCAAAAATCCCTAAAAAGTAGGACCTCCATCGCATAAGGAACTTATGTAACAACAAAATTCTTATAGTACAGGAGGATTGTTTATTTTCTTCTCTATGATTTGGGTTCCACATCATCAATAGAATACTTGACGATATGAATGATTAGTAATTTTTATCTCACGATATGAATGTATGTGAATAACTTTAAGGACTAATCATGTCACAAAAAATATAAAACACTAAATATGATAATTTCGTGAACGTCAAAGACCTTTTGTGAAAATAAGCCTATATAATTTAATATCAAATTATTAGGATTGGATACCAATAATTAGTAATTTCATATGCATACAGGGTTATTTATAACAACATGATGAATAATTTAGCTTGGATGAAAGCATGAAGCTCTGCCAATAAATACCTGTCACCCCAAGGGTCGTGCGCTTAAATATCGGCCATTTCGAAAATATTAGTAGTCCCCAAATGCAGAAATTCCGACGACAATATGAATAAAAAAATATAAATTGTTAGAAAATTATGGAACTTTGAATGAAACTTTGAGTCATGTTTATAAAACTACATGTAAGTGAGATGCAATTTGAGCCATCCAAAGTGCTAAAATCCAACGTTCTATAGCGTGTGTCAAAAAATATGTCCCTCCGATCCTGACTCATTAATTAATGCATGAAAAATATGGAAATGAAATGATAACAGGAGTATTAAAAAAAAAATTCAAATGAATTTGGGTACCTAACGAAGAAAAGAAATTAACGTTTAAACAAGGATGAAATTCTTTACCAGTCAACATGAAGTAGTACCAAAATCGTCCGTATAATGTTGGAATATCCTAAGAAATGTATAAGAATTGAGGAATTAATATTATCTTAAGATAAGAAGTGGTAATAAGGAAGGAGAGATAAGAAGTGGTTATCATAAAAGTTAAGTGATAGGTCCATTGAGAATGGAGATTGGAGATTATAAAAGAAAAAAAAAAAAAAGAAAAAAAGGAGCAATTCTTACCGCTTTTCCCACATCTCTAACCTCATGCAAATAATGTGGCAATCGGTCCGTAAAAGAAGAATGTGGTTTTTGTTGTTGACTTGTAGAAGATTGAGTGTGTTTCATCCTAATGAAACAATGCCAGCTGAAAATCCAATAAAAGAATAAATAAGATTACAACTACAATAAATTTGCAGATTAATTTACCCATAAATTCTTGTTACCTTACTATGAAAAGTTAACTTCAATGTAAACTAAAAGGAAATAATATGAACATATATAGTTAAGTACATATATATAATTGTCAATGAGGTCTAGTCTTAGTAGAAAAATGATATTGACTTGCATACCGATGGTTTTAGGTTCAAACTCTCATGACACTTAATTAGTAATGTGTGTGTGAGAAACTTTTTTTCTTTTTGGTTGTAATTTAGACTATCGCTTGTATTTAAAATAAAAAAAAAATACATATAGATAATTAAAGAGTTAGCCATACGACATCTCAATTGAATACCTGTCAGTCCTACACGTTTTTGCCAGTGCTACGTCAACAAGAAATGGTCTCAGCGATGATAAATTTGAAATGTCCTTCTGGAAGCAGTCAAGCAGGCAACATGCATAAATTAAATAGAGAGATGCATCAATTGCCTGCCAACCTAACCTAGTAAGTAACAGTAGAATCATACATGTACATGTTGTAATTAAAATGGAAATTTAAAAGCATATACTCATACTCATCTTTACATGAAAAACAAAGACGTTCAGGGGGATGGTACATATATACATATATATATATATATATATATAATATGTGTGTGTCATGAAAACGGAAGAAAATAAAATAGTAAATGTGGATTTTCCCCTTCAAATTAATGTTTTCTTATATACAACCGACCGTCTTATTTTTTTATGAAAAAAACCTAATTTATTATAAGTAAAATCCGATAATTAGGATTCAACTCAGCAAGTTACTTAATTAAGTTTAAATTTTGATTTATTGTACTTTTTATATTCTAAAAGTTCCCCTATTTAGAATTTACCCTATTATATTGTTGTATTAAATGTTGGTTTCCCCAATTCATTGTGTTGATTTCTTTCCTCCTAAATTTGGAATTTATTACAAATTTGACTAACCACCCATTATTTTAAATTTCAAAATGTTTTGCACATGAGAAAAACTTGTCTGGCACGGAGATGCTAAAGTAAGCTTTCAATCTCCATACCATACGATCCCATGAGTAAAATAATATGATAATGTACCTAATACAAATTTATAAATTCTTCGAATTATCTATCTAATATGTTAGTAAATTATTTTTTGCATGTATATATTATCATTGTTTAATATTGTTATTAAAAAGACGTTTCAATATTAAATAGTTGCCAATTAAAAAGAATTAAATATAAATGCTAAACGCCCCACCCATCCAAACGAAGCAGCGATTCCATATTGGTAGTGGTCGTAGGACAAGCGCCATACTTTTAATAATGTCGGTGGTGGTACCGGAGCAATGGAGGGTGACTCTGGCAATTTAAGATCACAGATAACTCCCAAAATCCAATTTATAACATCATCTCCGCCAACAACCTGAGATAGAAGATATATATATATATATATATATATATAATGTCAAATTTAAAAAAAAGATATTAAAAATGTTATTTAGAAAGTGTAGACTACGCTTTAGCAAACCATATTAATTTAACATGTTACTCACTATAATTCTCATCTTCTTTTGAATTTCAGAAGCAAAACCATAATAACCATTTTGCTTAAGCTTTTCTAAAGTACCATAAACATCCTTTAACACCGTCTCAGGATTATTATATGTCTTTTCTCCTTTCTGTAGTACACCAAAAACCTAGAAAATAAAGGAAAACAATACAATATTATATTTACAACAAACTTTAATCAAATCCATGCATGTTAATTAGAGCTTTAATTATACATAAACTGTTAAAATTTTAGTTCACATAATATATGATCAAAGTGCATGTGTTCAATGAGAAAAATACCTGCTCTTTAGTAAGGAGGTCGCAAAATTTCCCAATGAGTTCTTCTCCTTGTTGTCTACCGTACATATCAATAAACACCAACACTGGGGATTTTTTCATATGGAAGGAATCAGGTAAGTCCTCAGATTTGCGGTAGGGCGAAGAAGTCCTCCTGCATGGGACATTCATATTGGTACGTAAATAATTTGAAAGACGATTCCAAAATACGGGAGTAAGTAATAAAGTACTGTATGTATAATTAAGTTGAGAATAATACTCAAAATTTTGGGAGTTCTGGGACATGATTTCTGCGAGTGTCCTAGCGGCCAATGGTAGACCATAACATAGATCCTTAATTTCATTCTGAACCTTTTCCAAATGTTGTTGATAACCAAAAGCAGTGTCCTTATATATATTCCAGCAGCTTTCTCTGTCCAAAGGCTCAAGAGAAATAATCAGGCTCTTATAATGTTTATCTGACCCCTGCGCCGGTACCACCATAGCTTCAACCACTTCCGGTATCCTACTAGTGACGATGATGGCACCACCACTACCCTTAGGCAATCCCTGCGATAAGCGATTCCCAACTTTCTTATCACCTTCCTGAACCTCAAGTAGTTGTCCTAAATCCGAGTAGAAATCGTTCATGTGCCACACATCATCCAACACAATCAAATAACTTTTACCTGATAAATGTTGGTTGAGCCTTTCCAAGAGCGCAGCAAGGAGATGACCAGAATTATTACTAATTATTGTCTTCTCCTCCTCCTGGATGATGCCATCCCCATCGGCAACGGCGTCCAACTTACTAAGCATACATTTCACAATGCTGACCTCAATTTCTTCTTCTACTTGTTTATTTTCTTTGATTATATTCGACAAGCATAACCAAATTATAGGAGAAAATTTACCTAGCACCATCCACCAACTCAAAACCTTGCAAACCAGAGTGGTCTTACCCACGCCTGCCATGCCCACTATCCCAACTGCCGCAAATCCAGCACCTGATGACGGAGATGATTTTAAAAGAAAGTTCCCAATCTTCAGTAATTGCTCATCAGATCCCACAACTTCAGCCTCGACTACAGGTAGTTCGATCTCTACAGGTAGTTCGATCTCTAAATTCTCTTCAGGATCAGGGTGACTTGATGATTCCCTCAAGCTATAAATTCTTTCTTCCATTTTCATAAACTCAGCCTCGAAGATGCGTTTTATTGCAGCCAGCCGCTTCTTCATCTTCCACACGAAACAAATCTTCCTCAAACTCAAATGGTTGAAGACTACTAAATGAGTCTTGTGATGACTATGCTTCTTCCACTCATGTGAGAAGACCTGGCACTTGGTCAATGCGTCGGTGAGGTCCAGGAGCACAGAGATAAAGCGACAGTAGTAATCTTCCGTAAGTCTTCGAGTATCTATAGCTATTACAATATCTTTGATTGCTCCCAAATCAGAAATGAGAACAGCACCTGATGATAATTCGGACTCCGTCTCGCTAAGATATGCTAGGAACTTATTCCGGAGAAATTGAGCAACATCCCCTGCCATTCTTCCCCTTCAACACTATATTTATGTATCTACTGCAATTTTAATCAGAAACTTGGCCTTTGTTCAGCGCTTTGATCAAAGGACCTGGATCTGTTATTGGAACAAAAGGTTATGTCTCTAGTTCGATCATTTTCATATTTTTAGCTATAAGATTCATGCTCAGCATCAAATAACTGTTTAAAAATTAGAATGAGCCGCTAGGGGAATCAGTTTCGGTTATTCCATAGTTCTTTGCTTGCATGAGTATAATGAGCTTTTTCTTTTCTTTTTCCCTTTTTAAGTGTTCGGTTTAATGTTAATCAGTTTCGGTTATTCCAATTACAGGTAGCACTTTGTGAAGCTACACGACGAATGTGATAAATAATTAAAGGGTCTTCAAGTCTTGAGGTCAACCATATGTTGGCAAGTTTGTGAAGTTGATATATGACCCGTTAAACACTAATAATTAAAGGGTCGAAATAGGATGAAACTTAAGGACCTGATTTTGACAAGCACGTTTAACTAGTATTAAAATTATACGAAGATGACGAAGCTTGTGTATTATCGGACTTATATTAATTGGTAATAAAAAGTTTGTGTCTCTAGTAGAAGTGCGAATTTTGATTCAGAATCTACACTGTGCCATTTGAATTAGTTTTTTTTTAATTTTTTGCCACTGAGATTAAGGCTGATCGAAAAGAATGGGGAATCATATATATTTTTCTTTTATCATTGTTCTTTGCTTCCAGGACTACCAAGGAATATATGTAATGTGCTTTTTCTTTGAATCCACACACCATCTTCTTTATGCTCATTGAGATTATGAATAATTGACATTGAATAATTGTTTGAAAAGAGTGGGGAATTATATATATTTCTTTTGCCATTGTTCTTTGCTTCCAGGACTACCGGGGAGTATAATGAACTTTTTCTTTTCTCCTTTTCTTTTTTTTATTTCTTTTATTTGCCTTTTGAACTATGATTGTCAGCTAAGGGCATCTCCAAGAGTAATAGTAAAAAAAATTTGTTTCTTTTTATTAATTAATTTTGGCGATTCCAATGGAGGTAGCAATTTCTGAAGCTACACGATCGTTTACCAAAATTTGCAGGTTTAGGTTTACCATGCATGTCGTTTCACCAGATTATGAATCAACACTATGTTGGAAAAAGCTTGCCTCCCAAAAAACTGAGGAGGAGTTCCTTCCCATCGGTCCTATATTATCTTATTTAAAAGATTAAGTGTGGAATAATATATATTATCTTATTTCTTTTAAAAAGATGATCTTACGGTCTTACGGTGATTGTTTTAAATGCTTTAACCGGTTAATTCTATTATCTTATTTGTTTTTTTAAAAGAAAAATTAATGATAAGTTAGTTCTAGAGGACACGCTAATCTGCAACAAATAGAGAATGAGTTTGATTGAGGTAAACAGATATCACTTGAATAATAAAGAGGCAGACATGATAGGTTTGATTGCATCAATCTCTTGAGTTCCACAGCTACCCTCAATCTATCTGCAACAGGCTACCACCTTTTCAGTGTAATTGCATCTGAAATGAGAAATGTCACCTCAACCTCGAGAAATGCAGAGAAGTTCCTGCCCAAGTTATTGGATCGTCTGGGAAAAGCCAAAGCCAAGGCCATTGCACACATAAAGCCAGGTGATGATCAGGAGGTGGTTCTGAGTCGCTTCAAAAAGATTGAAGATGAGCTTCAACAAATGGAAGACTTAAAATTGCTACCTAGAGTTGCGCTCTGAGAGAACACTCTGTTCAGCAAATTCACTGTCTTAGAACGTCTAGTTGACAAGTTGTTCTTGGGAGATGATGAGACCAATCCTTTCAACAGCCTGGAGGCAATCACCGACCAAATAAAAGCCTCAATCTCTTTAGTGAAGTTACCTAGTTACCCTGAACGCAGTTTAGAGTTTACGCATCAGTCTCAGCCGGAGTCGAGTCTAACAGCAGCTAAGAAGCTATCAGAAGAGTTGTCACAAATGGGCTTGGAGAAAGGAATTTACGAAAGCCGTACGATGGCTAATCTGAGGAGGAGTTACGAACATCTTAAGGGCACCGAGTTGAGGCTCTGCTTCCTCTCTTTCTCAATCTTCCCTGAGGAGTCGGTGATAAAGAAAAGGCCTCTAATTTACTGGTGGATTGGGGAGGGCTTCATCACGGCCACCCAAGATAAGACAGCCGAAGAGTTAGGGGAAGAAATCTTTGGCAAACTCATGAAACAGGGCTTGATTCAACCACATGGAAATGTTCATTTATCCACTAGTTGCACGCTGCACCCTTGGATTCGTTGTATGCTGATAGGCTTGGCCAGAGACGCCCAACTCTTCAACTTTGATTCAGACTGGCTGTGGATGCCATCTTGTAAAGCGTCAATTTGCAGGCGCGCGTGCTTAGTTTTTTTATCAGAACCCGACTTCCCCGGGTGAGGAAGATCTGTTTACAGTATTCAATGTGAACAGCAACTATCTTAGCTTCAAACGTGAATGGCTTAGGAAGTTGAAGAAAGTTGTTGTTCTTCAGCTGGGACGGTGGCAGAGCTCACCCACGCATCACATTGAAGCGGATGATGAAGGAGTATTTTTGAAAGGTATTGGGGCTCAGCACTACTTGAGCTTCAAGTATCTTGTCAAATAAAGTAGAGTAAAAATTCAGTTATGCTAAGATACGCTCATATTATTATTCTTCTCCAATATGGAGGTATTTATACAAGTACAAAGAGGTGTTAACCCTAAATAAAATAGGAAATATATTTAAATTACAATAGGAAATAAATCTCAATCATAATAGGATTAGATAAATTGGTAAGTAACCAAAATCCTAACTAAGTAAGGACTCGCCAACACTCCCCCTCAAGTTGGGCAAAGATATTTCGCACTCCCAACTTGACAAGCGAGTCACAGAACACCATACTTGAGAAGCACCAATTGTAGAGAAGGTCCTTTCGTCAACCACGAGTGAAACAAGTGACAAACTAAAGCAAAGTTCGCAGCGGAAACACAAGAGCAAACCTTAAAAAATAGGGCACATAGCAGAACACAGAAACCCTGTGAGCACAGCAATAGGTAAGGCAAAACACAGAAACCCTGTGAGTACTGCAGTAGACAAGGCAGAATACAGAAACCTTGTGAGCACGGCAGTAGGTAAGGCAGAACACAGAAGTCCTGTGAGCATGGCAGTAGATAAGGCAGAACACAGATAGAAGCAACAACAACAATGTCCCCAACAAGAGACAACAAAACTGACAGCAGCAAGAGCAACACAAGGCACTGGCACCAACAAGAGCAATATAAGGCACTGGCACCAGCAAGACAAGGCAAGGCAAACAACTGTGGCAGCAGCAACAACAGAGACAACTTCTCTTCACTCTCCCTCTCCCCCTGAAGAGAGGAGGTCGATAGAGCCATATGATCAGTGGTACTTGAGAAACAGGCATGGACAATCAGCCATGATAGATAGGTAGGTGAATTGCAATGGAATAGATGAGCAACAGTGTCACTCCCCCTCAAATTCGACGATGTATGGAAGTCGAGATTTGGAGAAATTAACACCCAAATAAATAGAGAGACAAAGGCTAGCTAGGAGAAGGCTCGGCGAGCGGTGACGAGGCTCACGGAGGAAAGAGATCAGGCCATCAATGGCCAAGGGGCAGTTGCCCATACGGTATACATTTAAAAGAGAGGCCCGGCTGTGAGCGTAAGAGATTGAAACTAACATGGGCTTAATCTGATTTTAGCATAAAGCAAGCTCATAGAGAGATGAAAAGTAAGAGAAAAAAGGCAGCAGCAGGCATAGGTAGAGAAAAAGAAAGGTAATGACTCAACATAAACACGGCAAGGACAAAGACAAGGGCAAAATTGCAGAAAGGTGCGGTTATGGCTAAGGCAGAAGAAATATATGTTGATTATTAAGGAAAGGAGAAACGGGGATTTACAGCAAGGTGAAGACCCATGATGGGTTAGGAATGAGGAATGCCAACGACTCTCAATTTGTCAGAGGTTATCACAGGTTAGGAACCAGGCTCTGATACCAGTCAAATAAAGTAGGGTAAAAATTCAGTTATGCTAAGATACGCTCATATTATTATTCTTCTCCAATATGGAAGAATTTATAAAAGTACAAAGAGGTGTTAACCCTAAATAAAATAGGAAATATATCTAAATTACAATAAAAAATAAATCTCAATTATAATAGGACTAGATAAATGGGTAAGTAACCAAAATCCTAACATAGTAAGGAACCAAAATCCTAACTAAGTAAGGACTCGCCAACATATCTTAGTCTCCGAGGAATATCAGGAATAACACGGATTCCTTCTTGTATCTTTAACATCATCAGCCATGAAATTCTGGATCTGAGAGCATGCCACAATTTAGAGACATTGCCTTCGGATATCTCATCGTTGAGGAAGCTCACTCATTTGGATATATCAGAGTGTTACTTGCTAGAAGGCATGCCAAAAGGGATTGGCAAACTCTCTTCCCTCCAAGTACTTATTCTCATAGCGAATTTGAAAAATACTCCCTTAAGACTCGGTGATCTTGCCAAGATGAAGAAACTAAGGCGGCAAAGTATATACATAAGGATTGAGGCTGTAATGCAGGACAAGGAGTTTGAAAATTTGAAGGAAATTTCATCTCTTCGTCGCCTCAAAATATCATGGGCAGTGGTTTCTTCAGAGTTGAAAGAAAAGATTTCCCTCCAGTCCCGGCATTTCTCGTTCCCACCGGATTTAGAAAAATTGGATCTTCAAGGCATCCCTCTGAAAGAAATACCATCATGGCTGAACCCGAGGCAACTGAAAAATTTAAAGAAGCTCTATATAAGAGGCGGGGAACTTGATAGCTTGCAACATGCATGGGAAGAGACTGTCACTGAGTGTAAGTTGAGGGTGGAAATCTTACGTCTGAAGTACTTGAGTAATATGACAATAGAATTTATAAAGGTGAGGGATCAATTTCCTCATCTGTTCTACTGGGAGATTAAAAAGAACAGATATAAGGAAGGCATATTTTGGAGGAAATCTTTGTGAGAATGTGAAGATAAAGAGTCCCACATTGGAAAGTTGAGAAACCTAGCAAGAACTTATAAGGAGTTGGGCTACTCCTCTCATTGCCAATTGAGAGCTTATAAGAAGTTGGACTACTCCTCTCATTGCCAATTGATTTTGGGTGGAAACTTAACTTCCTTCATAGTATCAGCGCCCTTGGTGTCGATCTACCTGAGTTCTCTGTCTTCCGCCTTCTTGCTCTGGTCTTCTTCTTCATCTTCTCCACTTATAATCTCTGCCAAACTTAATTTCTAATCTTCTTCTTCGTTTTTCCCCAATTCTACCCTCTGCAACCCTAATTTCTTCAATTGCAAATTTGCAAAACCTATTTTCGTCTCTTATACCTCTTCCCAACCTCGTTTCTTCCTAAAACTTTCAGCTATGGCTTCTTCTCTCAAGGTTGATGTTCTCCTTGGTCTGATTACGATTTGCCTCAATGATGATAACTTCATGAAGTGGCGGTATCAAATTGAATCAGTTCTTGAAATACATGAGCTCTTTGGTCACTTCGATGGCTCCGTTGTTCCTCCTCCCAAATTTGCCTTTGTGGATGAAGACGCAGCATCTTCTGAGGTTACGGCTGCCTACAAGAACTGGCTTAAGCTTGACAAAGCGCTTCTCAGTCTCCTAATTGCAACTGTCTGATGACGCGATCGAGTACATTATCGGAAGCAAAACTGCTCGCAATGCTTGGCTCAGTCATACCGATCGATATGCTACTGTTTCTCGAGCTCGTCTCAATTTTCTCAAAACAGAGCTTCAGACTGCACAGAAAGGGGCGGATTCCATTGAAAAGTTTTTGCTTCATCTTTAGCATGTGCGTGATCAGCTTGCACTTGCTGGTGTGTCCATTTCTGATGATGATCTTATGATTTTAGTCTTGAACGGTTTACCTTTCGATTATGATATGATTAGAACCGTGCTTGTTGCTCGTGAGACACCTATTTCTCTCAAGGATTTTCGTACGTAGCTTCTTGCTGCTGAGTCGCGCCCTTCCTCTCTTTTTCTCCTATGACGGCAATGATTGGCCATAGTTCATTGATGTCTCCAACTCCAGGGGCTGGTATTCTTCCTACACCGTCTTCCGTTTCTGGTCCCTCTGGTTTTCAGGCTACCTCTTCTCCAGCCTATGGGTCTTCTTCTCAGAATTTTGGTCGTGGGAGGTTTCCTAATAATCGTCCTACCAATCGTAGTGGTTATTATGCTCTGAGGCCATCCAGTGGTTTTCCTAGCTCTGGTATAACACCTGAATGTCAAATCTGCTCTAAGCGTGGTCACACTGTTGTGAATTGCTTTTATCGTAACCCTTCCTCTACATCATCTCCTTCCTCCTCTATGGTGGAGTGCCAGATTTGTAGCAAACGTGGCCATGGTGCTCTTGATTGTTATCATCGCTCAAATTATGTCTATCAAGGCTCTCATCCACCACCTACACTCAATGTTATGACTGCTCAAGTCTCCTATGCTCCTAAGACTATGTGGATTGCAGACAATGGTGCTAGCCATCATATGGTGTCAAATGTCAATACTTTGGAGACTGCTTAGCCTTGTGCTTCTGAGAATAGAGTAACAGTTGGCAATGAGGAAGGTTTGCCTGTTGCTCATATTGGTCATGCCTCCGTTTCTAGTTCCTCTTCTATTTTACACATGTCTAATGTGTTCCATGTCCCTAAACTCACTGCTAATTTGATGTTTGTGCATCAGCTTTGTAAGGAGAACAATTGCTCTATGATATTTGATCAGCTTGGGTTTTCTATACAGGACGAGGTCACCAAACAGGTGCTGCTCACAGGGAGGAGTCATAGTGGCCTTTATCCGATTCCTGGTGTGGCTGCTTCCTCTTCACCTCCTAATAAAGCTGCTACTAATGAAGTGGCTTATCTTGGACAACAGGTCAAGTTCTCCTTGTGGCACAGTTGGTTAGGTCATCCTACTAATGAAGTGGTTCACAGTATGCTTAAGTCTGCTAGCTTACCTCCCATAGTAGATTCTCACCCTCACATTTGCCAATATTGTTTGAGTGGTAAAATGCATAGTTTACCTTTTCCTACTCATCATAATAAAGCTGTAACTCCCTTTCATCGAATTCATAGCGATGTATGGGGACCATCCCCTTGTAAATCTTTTCAAGGATATCGATATATTGTTACTTTCATTGATGAGTTTACTGGTTTCTCTTGGATCTATCCAATGTTTGCAAAGTCAGAGGTGTTCTCTCATTTTATGAAGTTTTATGCTTTTGTGGCGAATCAATTCTCAGCAGTTATTAAGTACTTTCAGAGTGATGAGGGTGGTGAATATGTTAGCAATCAATTTCATGAGTTTCTTAGCTCCAAAGGCATCGTGCATCAGTTTTCTTGTCTTTACAAGCCTCAACAAAATGGTTTAGCCGAGCGGAAAAACAGACATCTAGTTGAGACTGCAATTACCTTATTATCAGAGGCTTCTCTTCCTCAACATTTTTGGTTTCATGCTATGTCTCACTCTATATATCTTATCAATCGCATGCCTAGCAAAGTTCTTGATCACAAGTCTCCTTATTTTCGGTTATTTCATCAACACCCAGATATTCGGCATTTAAGGATTTTTGGTACTGCTGTGTATCCCTGTCTCAGATCCATCAATCAAAACAAGCTTCAGGCTCAAACTACATTATGTGTTTTCCTAGGCTACCTCATGGGATATAAAGGCATTCTTTGTTTCAATATGTCTACTGCCAAGTTGCTTGTGTCTCGGGATGTTGTTCATGATGAAAGCATGTTTCCTTTTAAACAAGGTGTCCCTGTTTTAGGCTCATCTTCATCTTCGGTTGCATCAACCTCTAGTGCACCCATCTCTGTTGTTTTACCTATACTGTCTCATGCAGATGTTCCTCCTCTGTTATCTGATCCTCCAGACACTCCTCTTGTTCCTATTGCCTCTGTGTCTTCTCCCTCAGGCCCAAGCACATCACTTCTTCTCCATCTGCTGTTCATGATCAAGATCCAATTGCCACTATTCTGCCAGTTCTTACTAATCAACAATTGGATGTGTTGTTTCCTAGTCTTGATTCCTCTAGTGCTTCAGATATCTCTCCTATTAATCACCATTCTATGCAAACCAGGTCAAAGTCTGGTGTCACTCAAAGAAATTTTTTACAGATTATGAGTGTTATCACACTAGTTTACTTGCTCTGCCTGAATTGGATGAATCATCTAGTTACAGAGTTGCTCGGTATTCTACTGAGTGGGTCACTGCTATGCAAAAGGAAATCTCAGCTTTGAATACCCAGGGTACTTGGACACTGGTTCCTCCTCCTCCTGGTGTGAATATAGTTGGTAGCAAGTGGATTTACAAGGTAAAAAGAAATTCAGATGGAAGTGTGTCTGGGTACAAAGCTCGGCTAGTGGCTCAAGGCTTTAGTCAAACACAGGGATTCGATTATTCATAAACCTTTAGCCCTGTTGTTAGACACACGACTGTACGGCTTATTCTTAGTTTAGCTGCTATGCATGGTTGGCAGTTAAGACAATTGGATGTACATAACGCATTTTTACATGGAGATCTTGAGGAAGAAGTCTATATGAAGCAGCCTCAAGGATTCGAGGATTCCACTCATCCTCAATATGTTTGCAAGTTACGCAAATCTCGTTATGGCTTAAAGCAAGCCCCTAGGGCATGGAATGCCAAATTCACAGGATACCTACCTGCCATTAGTTTCAAAGCTTCTCAGTCTGATCCCAGCCTGTTTGTTAAGAAAGAAGGTTCTGAAATAGTTATTCTTTTGTTATACGTGGATGATATTATCTTACGGGTTCCAGTACAAGCCTTGTTCAAACTACAATTGAGGAGTTAAGTTCTGTATTTGAAATGAAAGACATGGGGCAGTTAACATATTTCTTGGGCTTACAAATCTCTTATCTGAGTACAGGTTCAATTTTTGTTAGCCAGCAAAAGTATGCAAAGGAACTACTAGCAAAGGCTGGTATGACAACTTGTAAAGCTTGTTCCACACCTTGTAAGCCTTATACGCAAGTTCTTTAGACTGAAGGTGAATCATTGAAAGATCCATCTTTATATCATAGCATTGTTGGCGCTCTTCAGTATCTGACTTTTACAAGGCCAGACTTAGCATATTCTGTGAATACCGTTTGCCAGTAAATGAAAAATCCTTCTGAGACTCATTTCTTGTTGGTTAAACGCATCCTGAGGTATATACAAAGTACTATGGAGTATGGTATTACCTTCTCTCCTGGTGATATGCACCTTCATGCTTACAGTGATGCAGACTGGGCAGGAGATTCATCTACACGCAGATCTACAACTGGCTTTGTAGTTTTCATTGGTTCAAATCCAATGTCTTGGCAATCTAAGAATGAAGGGTCGGTTTCCCGGAGCTCTACAGAAGCCGAGTATAGGGCTCTTGCCAATACAGCTGCCGATATTGCTTGGGTTTGACAAGTCCTGGCTGATTTACATGAGTATCTTCCTGAGCCTCCATTATTGTTCTGTGACAACCTTTCTGACTTAGCTCTCAGTTCAAATCCTGTGCAACATTCTCGGATAAAACATTTGGATATAGACTTTCATTTTGTTAGAGAACGATTTCAACGCAGGGATATCATGGTGCAGTACATTCCCACTGAAGAGCAAATTGCAGACGTTTTTACCAAGGGTTTACATGGCCCTGTGTTTGTTAAACATTGTATCAATCTCGGACTGGGTATCCCAGCTGAGATTGAGGGGGGATGTTTACCAAAATAAGAATTAGTTAGCTTAGCTTCTAGGATTGGTTAGCTATCTGTTATTAGCTAAGTCAAGTGGGTCTATCACGTATAGCTCACAGCTGTAACAGCTGTAATATTCATGTGAGTTAGTTACAGAGTATATGTATAAAAAGCCTGAGTGGCTACAACTCTGTAATTCTTCTTAGTAACATTTCTGAGTTTACTCCTCTGATTTTTCTCTCAAGTATTCTTCTGTTCTTCGCTCTAATTTCTATAATGTTAGCAATCTTAAGGTCAGAAATTAAGCAAGTTAACGCCACGATAAAGTTAGTCCTCTGTATCTAGTTCATGTCTGCAGCATGTTGTAATCCCTCTGCAGTAAGAACAGAGGAGTTTTCCAACCCCACTCCTTTTCTTAAATAATTAAATTTATATGCGGATTTTATTTTTATTGTGAAATTTAAGCAAATAAAAGTTTTACTAATCCCCCTCTTTTTTACAGCCGCTGATAAATGTAGCAATCCAACTGTGCTTAGTCAAGGTGCAATGATTTGGCATCACAATAAAAGCAATCCAACTGTGCTTTGCCGGGGACCAAGAAACACACATTCAGTTGGCTTCAAATACGTTAATTGTATTCGTTTGTTCGGTTATTGTTTAATAGTGAAGAATTAATTCTGTAACGACAATTAGTGTCGTGGTAATGCGATAGAGTTATTAAAATAATAATTCTTTAAGCACCATTCTTTTTTGAGAGAAAGTTGCTAATATTCTCCTTAATATAGTATCTGATCAAGTTGTCATTTCCAGAGATTTCAAGTTGAAAACCTCCGATTCTCGTGTGCTCTGGGGACTTGTCTTTTATTGAATAATAGTTGGTTTTGTGTTGTGTTACCGAATTGTCATGGTCTTTTTTCATAAAGTGAAGGTTTTTCTTTTTTTTCTTTTTTTTTTAAAGAACGAAATTCATTAAAGAAACTAGAGCAAATTACAATCATTTAAGAGGGCATCCTGATGATGCATGGGGCCACTCATTCCAGTCAACCATACCATCAACAGAAAGAGAAACTTTAGCCAAGCGATGAGCAACATCATTGCAGTAGATACAGTACTGATTTCATGGAAAATCTTGAGCCTTGTGCTATATTTTATGTTCTGTAGACACTATCTATTCTTGAAAGTTGAACATGCTTTCATTCATTTTTCTTGTTTGCAATCGTGCCTCCATGTTTAATAACTAGAATCCGGATCCTCTGTTTGAATTTTCTCTGTCATAATCTGCTTGATTTCTTTTTTGAATATGTCATCTCATTAAAATTTAATCTAACGGACTTTAAATTGACACATCATCTTTAAATCATAAAACAATTTCCTCCTAATTTTAAAAGAAAAAAATAGCCCTAATTGAATCACAGGAAACTTAACACCGTTAAACTTTGTTTTTCAAGAGCATCTCATATTTGTCTGACACGTGTCCACTCACATAACATAAACTTAACTTTGTTAATTTCAATTTTTTTTTACCATATAAATAAGTAAATATAAACCACAAAATATTGGGCAGTGCATCTTGCAAAACCTAGCCTCCCTACAAAGTGCAATAGAGAAGAAAGACAAGACGAAGTGAAACTGACGTTGTCATCGCTGTTTTCTCTTAGATTTTCTTTGCTTCTGGTTTTTTTTCTTCTCAAAATTTCGTTAGTCCCTTGATTGGATTTTATGATTTATGGGTTTTATGAATTTTGTGTTGAATTTAGTAAGATGGAGGAGAATGCCTGGCTTTTGCAATTTGCATAAACGTTGCTTGGTAGGTATTTGCTAAGTTTTTAGTGAAAAAACATAAAACTTAACGCTGTTAGTTTTTTGTTAGTGGATGGACACGTGTCAAATAAATATTAAAGAAACACCAAAGGGGACACCAATTTTGGGGACAGCAGGTCTGGACTCCTCCAACAGTAGTATCAAACCAAACTCTTCAAATTGAAGTTTGTTGACCTACGTGGCAATTTAAAAGCTTTGTTTGCTATACTTAATAATTTCTGCCCCAAGAGACTCTTCAATTCAATTAATGCAGTGTTATGAAAAAGAATGAAAAATATGAAAACATGTGAAATGTAACACCCCGACTCCAAATTTAATTACTTATTTAATTTATTTAAGTGAACTTATGAAATTACCCTTGGGTTAGGGGTAATTTGGTCATTTTATTTTCCAAAAAGAGTTTGGAGCAGTGACTGGTATTTTTGGGTTGGTCGTACTGAGATGAATCCGTAGACATGCGGTATGCTTGAATCGGAGTTGTAACGAAGATTTGGTGATCAAAAGTAATTCAGTGGCAAAACTGTAATTATTTTGAAAAGAGTTAGAGTAAAAATCTGATTTTTTTCACTTTCTACCCCACACACTCTCTCTCTCCCGATTCTCCCTCTGCCCGCGAAAAACACCCCCCCCCCCCCCCCCCGGGCTACTGTTCACCGAACCAAAAACCACCACCCCGCCACCATTTCCGGCCACCTCGATCGACGGCACCGGTCCCATTAGCTCCAGCTCGAAGTCCCGAACCCAAACCACCCAGTTTCCCCGCCGGAAAACTCGAGAATCATCGGCAGTATCGACTGGTTCAACCCGTACTTTTCCCGTTGTTGTGCCGCCGTCTCCGCCATCCATTTCAGGTGAAAAAGGTGGGGTTTCTCTCTCTTTTTATCTGTTCTAGCTGTCTATGGGTTAGGATTGAATCAATTTTTAGTTTGGGAAACCGATTTCGAAACCTAGGTTTTGGCCGAATTTCAAAGTGAAATTCCTGCCAGTTACCGTCTGAATTAGACCTTCCCATAGTTGAATGAAATGATCCTTGCTTCGAGTAGTATCTAGGATAGGAAGGGTGAGCGGTGGTGTGGAGTTTTTCCGTCACTGGAATTTACTCTATACACCCACGCGCTGCCGGCAAGTGTGGCGGCGCGTGGGCAAGGGTAGTGAAGCTACATTTTATCCTGATGAGATCCTCAGGTTGTCACAAGTGCGTAGGATTTTGCAGATCTCAATTCGGACGTCGTTTGACTATCGAACGAATTTCGCATATTGTGCGTTATCCGGGTTCGATAGGTTCTAACCGTTGGATCGTTTCCCAATTAAAATATGTTAATCTAGGCACTCTTAGAAACGTGTAGGAGTTCGTGGATCGTGAATGGGAGCCCCGCATATTCCGATTCAACAATTCAGAGTTGTGATTTCCGATAACCGTCTTTTCCAGATCAAACTTTCAAGACATTTCCTAACGTGTAGATGGACCTTAGAATACCTCATTCAACGTACACGCATTGGGAACTTGGGGATTTAAATATTTAATTTTGTGATTTCCGTTTCGAAGTGTTTTATATTAATTAAGGGTTCGTATCTCGAAATAGGTGCTCCGACCGCACGTACTCAGCAGGCAGGACCCTCTCGGGGTGCAGCTTGGGACTATCTGTGAGTGGACTTTGTTTTCAAGCATACGCATGGTTTTATTGATGAAAGATTTATGCATATGTTTTAAATGGTATATGTGATATAATATATATTTGGTTGATGAATTTGATGTTCTTATAAGCATTGGCAATATATTTTGGGTTTGGATATATTTGAGTATGAGGGGTTGTTGATGCGAGATTGTGAAAAGATTGAGTATGAGGGGTTGTTGAGAGATATATGATTGCACTATGTAAGTACCATCCCCTTGTTACTAGACTTCCCACACGTGGTGTTGGTAGTTCCGGCGTGTGAGACACTTCCCATACGTGGCGTTGGTAGTTCTGGCGTATGGGAAGAGTATCTATATTGCTTGTAATCATCACACATGGCGTCGGTAGTTCTGGTGTGTGATGATGTAGTCTGCGCGTGTAGGACTTGGTTTTGAGTATGTGAGCTACACGTGGCGTTGGTAGTTCCGGCATATGAGTTATGGAGTTTTGTCCCCTGGTTAGACCGCTCATCCCTAGTCGCAGGATAGCACTTGAAAATTCTGCGGGCTAGCCAAACAGTCCCCCGGTTGGATTGTTTCCCCGGTACATAAGTAATGAGAGAAGTATATGATATATCTATATTTATATATTTATATATATACATAGGTGTGAGTGTAAATCCATTAAAATATATGTAGTGGGCTGGCAAGAGCAGTATAAGTTTGGGAATGGAGTTTGTGGTTTGAGATTTTTGGGTTCAATGGGTTTCTGAGATTAATGTTTTTGAGTATTTGATTATGAAATATGAATCTGCATGCTTTGGGCATTATTTTTACACGGTGGGGTTATTATGTTGTTTTAAATGCAAACATTGTTTTTGTCCACTCACATATTTTCTGTTTTGCGCCTCCTAGCCAGTAGTCGCTCCAGGAAGGTTGCAAGCGGTGTTTGAAGGCCGAATCGTTTACATTAGTAGATTAGGCTTCGAGTAATTTCCTTCTACTCAACTGTTGTTGTAAACTAAATCTGTTAGACGCTCTGCTATTGCCCATGTTAGGTTTTTACTTGAGGCCGGAGGCCATTTACTGTGAACTGTTGTATGTTGAAAGCATGCTGCTGGTTGAGATTATATTATGTATTCTATGCAGGTTAAATTTTTGTTGGGTTTGTTCAATTTACAGGGGATATTTTGCCAAAATTTTTGGTAGAGAGTCGGTTTTTAGTAAGTGGGCCCGACATCGGGATGATGTCGGTAACAAAGACGAGATTCGCTTCGGTTTTCGGGAAATTCCGGGGTAGGTCCTGTCATGAAAAATGTCTATGTATACATTATTTGAAAAGAAAAAAAAGCATGTTTTTAACATTTTCAAGGTATATTTTATTTTTTTCAAAGTACAATTAAATATCTTGACGAGCCAAGGCCAACTTACCAGTCTTGAAGAGAGAGAAAGAGGTTGCAGTTTTGATGACTAAGTTTGAAAAGTCTGTTGGAGAGGGTTTTGATGTTGTGGCTCACCTATTTTATCATTTCAAAGTTGTTGAAGAGACTCTTGGAGATGCTCTAATTTTTGGAGAGTTCACATTATATATATAGCTCCAGTCTCAAGATGTGAGTAAATAAATAGAGGGCTTTTCACAAATAGGCCCATTCTAACATCCATCACATATTATACAAAAACTCTTATAGATGCTATATTTTGATAGAAAAATCCAAAATTAGCCAAATGTCATTTCTAATTGCTTCTTAGCATGTTAAAATTTTCTAAAAACCAATTACAAAATGACAAGTAGCTAGTTTTGGATTTTTCTCTCCAAATAGGCTCTATATGGGTTTTTGTATAATATGTCATGCTAAAATGAGTTTATTTGTAAAAACCTAATAAAATTGTATTTCAAACAATAAAATTTGAGTTTGAGACTTTTCGATTAGAAATCTGGGGCTGCTTTATTGGTTGATCCAGTGCACATTATAATTTCTGGATTTGGCCAACAACGCTTTAAACCATTACTATTTTTTTAGTACAAGCGATAATCTAAATTATAGGAAAATGGTTAATCACACACACATAACCAAAATGTCATAGAGTTTTAAATCTGAAACATCTGGTCTACAGATCAATGACATTTCCTATTTGACTAGACCTTATTTGCTTAAACCATTAAATATTAACTTTAGCTTCTTGTGACTTGTGCATTTCCTGCTCGTCAATTGATCCTTCTTTGACTTATGCGGAGATCCTACTTTTTTAAAAAAAAATTTATTTTTTTAAAAGATTTTAAAGTAAATGAGTTTTCTGAAAACAAGTTAAAACCTAAGACTAACAATCACCGACAACCATACTCCTTTGGGCTAAATAAAAAATGTTTGTAAGTGAAATTGTTTTTATTTTTTTATTTTTATATGTGCATAATGAATTAATGAAGGAGGTGCAATTATTCGCATGCAGCTAGTGGTAGTATCATGCATATATGCACAACTTTATTTTGTAAGGAAAATGTTAAGGAGATATTGTATTAGTAGGCTTCACCTCTATTAGAAAGAATACACAATATGATTTATATATGTAGTCTCCCTCAGTATGACCCATTTTCAAAATATTCTCCCTCTCATCAAGTTAAAGCGGTGCTCATCATTTTATATATGCTTTTCATTATCTTCATGTATACAAAAGTAGAAATGATTATAGAAGAGTACGGTAGTACAATCATGTGATATATTTTGTACATGTATTATAATATAAATGGATATATATATATTAATAATATTCCCTAAAATCGGGGAAAATAAACCATATTGTTCACTCACATTATAACACATGTACAAGATATATCACATTATCATATTACTATACTATTTTATAATTGTTAGACAATTCATACCGCACGTAGGGTCCTTCTCAAGCTTTATTTATTATATTCTTCAAGCGTCTCAAAGTGCAATGGTTTGGCATCACAATGAAAGCAATCCAATTGTGCCTTGCGGGACCTTATTTTGTAACATGTCACTTTGCTTGATTCTGTTACAAATTGAAGCTTTTTTATTAATACGGTATCAGATTCTAATTGTTGGCGAGATTTGAAACCTCCGATCCAAGTATGCTCTGGGGGATGTAAACATGGATGCCTTTTCAAAATCTGATAATTAATAAACAAAATGAAGTGTTATACTTTTTCAAAAGGCTTGAGCCATGTGTTATATTATATTTAGTACACTTTTGAACATGCTTAAGGTCATATTTGGTGACTAGCATTGGATTGGATTTGATAACTCACTAAATTTAAGGTATATTAAAGAAGAAAATGAAAATATGGGTGAATGACTTAGGAGGAGGCTGCTAAAAAAAAAAATTGTTTTTTATGCAGACGCTAATCTACATTAAATCAATCTAATGTATGAAGAAGATGATTTGAACTTAGGTACAAGTAAGTGAGCTTACTACCTTTTCCAATTAGTCTAACCGACGTATGCCAAGTATGCATTATATGTTTGTTTTAAACAAATGCACCTTTATCTTTATAATAAACAAGTGTAAATTGGAAAAAGTAAGAAAGAACTATCTCTGTTCTTTAGTAGTCTCAAGCTGCTAAGATTTGGCATTGCAATAAAAGCAATATTCTAACTACGCCTCGCGGGACCTTATTTTGTAAGAAATTCATGTCACTTTGCTTGATTCTATGACGAATTAAGCTTATTCTTTTCTCTTCTTTTTCTTCTTTTTTTAAATGGTATCACTTTCCTTGATTCTGTATTTTGAAGATGCTTTGATTTTTCTTGTTTGCAATCGTGCCTCCAAGTTTAATTCCTAAAACCAGGCTAGCTCTGGCCCATTTGGAGGGCACTTGACAACATTCATATAATGAGTCTGAAGAAGCAAAGAGCAGTTTAAACATATGTTGAAGAGATATGACCTGATCAAGGCGACTGCAACGTTCACTCTGAAGAAAAACATGTTTGAAGCCAATAATTTCATGGCGTCCATCATCTATGAAAGATGGGGCCGGGTTGTCTGTAAGTCGATTTCAACCAAGAAAACTTTAATCGAGCGGTGTATAATATTGCATATATTACAATCACAGAACAGAAACATGATCCATGCATTTTACAAGGATAAAAATGAAGGTAAAACAAAGGTTGGCAAGCTACGACAACGAATGGACTTTGGCGAGAAACACCGTATATATCCTTGAGGACAAGGCTCATCTTCTATAGGATAGCCTATAGGAGGGAGTAACGATAGGATTCGACGGGCATTATTGTCTTTTTGTATAAGATTGAGCTGTCAAACTTATATTGGTTCTGTTATCAGTTTAGTTAAATCTGTTGTTAATTAATCAGTTTTCAAGCTTGTAAACCAATTGTTGAAATTCAGACCACACACACAAAAAACAAAAACAAAAAATAAAAAATACACCAGTTGTTGAAATGGATGCTGCAATCTGAACAAATATCAATTCAAGATGATGTATGACCTGATCAAGGAGAGTCCATTCTGTGCTCTCGTATGGGTTTGGGAATCCTGGTATGGGTTTGGGAAACTCATTTGTTCAATCCGCCTTCTGTTTCGCTAGCAATGAGCTTCAGAAATATCGGAGAGAAAGCAGGATTTGAGACAAAAAACATTGGTTGCGCAAAGTCTTAAAAAAATTATAAAATAAAATAAAATTTCCCGCGTCCCATTTTTGGTACCCGCCCAAATTTTTAGAGTTTTGCACGACGAAATATTTTTTGTGTTTTAAATTTTTTAATTAAAATAAACTGATTTAATAGTTTGCGCGACAAAATATTTTGTCGCGCAAGGTTTTTGACTTTTTGTTTTATTATTTCTTTAATATTAATTTAATTATATTAATTTTTTCAAATTTTTACTTTTTAAGTTTAATTTAATTGTATGATTTTTTTTATTACTTTAATTTAAATTGATATTAATTTTTTCCGAATTTTTACTTTTTAAATTTAATTTAATTGTATGATTTTTTTTAATTAATTTAATTTAAATTGACATATTGAAAATAAAATTACATATGAAAAATAGTGATCAAATTATTCAATAAATATAAATATAATATTCAAAATGTACACATAAATTAACAAAGTACAATAATAAAATCCTAATACAAGCATATTGTGGTGGTAGTGGCGGATGATATGTTTTGATAGCTTTCTAATCCTCAACTTTAGCCATCAAAGTCTCGATGATTCCCTACAAAAAAAAAATAACAAATATGGTCAAATAACAAAATAAATGAATAAATAAAGAAGGCATAATCTCCCCTAAAATTGTTATACCACAAATCCAACCCAAACTCCAATCCCTCCCCTTTACTCAACCCCAAACCCCACACAAACTCAAAACTAACTCCAAAAACACTTATTAATGAAATTTTTTTAAAATTTGGAGAGAATATACCTTTTGGCAAGATTGAGAGTGAGTGAGAATGAGAGGGAGAAGTGAGTGTGAGAGAACTAGAGAAGATAGTGATAGAGAGATGAGAGAGTGAGTGAGAGTGAGAGATAGTGAAAAGAGAGATGAGAGAGTGAGTGAGAGTGAGAGATAGTGGAGAGAAAGATGAGAGATTAAGTGAGAGGAGTGAGTGTGAGAGAAATGGTGGGATTTGGGGAGAGGGAAAGAGAGAGAGGAGAGGTAAGAGTAGAGAAAGACATTGAGAAAATGGTGGAGGAGTTATTTCGGTTTTAAAAACTGTATCACTTTGCGCGACGAAAAATACTGGAATATCGGTCACGCAAACTTTTGCGCGATGAAACATATTGGTCGCGCAAAGTCTAGAAAAATTCTCGCATCCCATTTTTGGTACCTGCCCAAATTTTTGCGCGACGAAAAATATATATTGATCACGCAAAGTTTTGAGCAACAAAAAATATTGGTCTCTCAAAGTCTAAAAAATATTTTTTTTTTCAAATCCCGCGTCCCATTTTTGGTATCCACCCAAATTTTTAGAGGTTTGCGCGACGAACTGTTGGTCGCGTAAACTTTTGAAAGACGAAAAATTGGTTCGTAGCACAATATTTATAAAAATAATTGTTATGAATAATAAAAAATAAAATAATTTTATTTTACGATTTAAAATATAAATAAGGTTAAAGCTACTTAATAAATATATATACTATTCAATTTCTTAAGTGTTATACATACAAAATAAATAAATTTAAAGCTATTTAATAAATAAATATATATATATACACACACCATTCAACGATCCAACCGTCAGACTTGTTTGTATATACTTCAACATCGTATAACCCAAAAATCGCAAAAAATAAACCTTCAGAGATCTAGTAACGGGGGAAAACTTTTCGATGGTTATAAATGAAAAATCACGATTTAACAGTTATTTTAACTCCGATTTTGATGATTTTTTTTACAACTACACTCCTTGACCCTATCTGAATACAATGACTGAATTTGATCTTCAATTTAAAATATTTACACTAGTGGATACCACAAAATCTTATGTTATATTTAACGAAAATATAAATAAACTCTTAATTGTTAGTGAATATATTGTTTTGATGGCATACGCATTCTACGAAACTAGTTTCAACGATCCAACCATCAAACTTGTTTGTTTATACTTCGAGATCATATACGCCAAAAATCGGAAAAAATAAACATTCAGAGATCAAGTAACGGGACAAAATTTTTCGACGGTTACAAATGAAAAATCTTGATTTAATGGTTATTTTAACTCCGATTTTGATTATTTTTTTACAGCTACACTCCTTGACCCTATATGAATACAATGACTGAATTTGATCTTCAATTTAAAATATTTACACTAGTGGATACCACAAAATCTTATGTTATATTTAACGAAAGTATAAATAAACTCTTAATTGTTAGTGAATATATTGTTTTGATGGCATACGCATTCTACGAAACTAGTTTCAACGATCCAACCGGTAAACTTTTTTGTTTATACTTCGAGATCATATATGCCAAAAATCGGAAAAAATAAACATTCAGAGATCAAGTAACAAGACAAAACTTTTCGACAGTTATAAATGAAAAATCATGATTTAATGGTTATTTTAACTCCGATTTTGATGATTTTTTACAGCTACACTCCTTGACCCTATATGAATACAATGACTGAATTTGATCTTCAATTTAAAATATTTACACTAGTGGATACCACAAAATCTTATGTTATATTTAACGAAAGTATAAATAAACTCTTAATTGTTAGTGAATATATTGTTTTGATGGCATATGCATTCAACAAAACTAGTTTCAATGATCCAACCGTCAAACTTGTTTGTTTATACTTTGAGATCATATACGCCAAAAATTGGAAAAAATAAACATTCAGAGTTCAAGTAATGGGACAAAACTTTTCGATGGTTATAATGAAAAATCACGATTTAATGGTTATTTTAACTCCGATTTGATGATTTTTTACAGCTACACTCCTTGACCCTATATGAATACAATGAACTAATTTGATCGTCAATTTAAAATCTATATTTTCTAACAAAAACCCAATCCGAACAACAATAATATATTTTTCTAACAAAAATCCGATCCGATCTAAAATAATAAATTTAAAGCTACTTAATAAATATATATACCGTTTAATTTCTTAAGTGTTATGCATACAAAATAAAAAACAAAAATAAATTGGTTTAGGCAACGAAATGTTTGGATTACGTCATGGAAAAGATTTTTAAAAATAATTTTATTTATTTTATTTATTCTTATAAGGACTTTGCGCGACGAAGTTTATTGTCTCATCGCGCAAAGTCACTTTGAGCGACGATGTATTGTCGTCGCACAAAAGTTTGTCCCGCAAAGTGACGAATTATTTTTCATCGCGCAAGACTTTGAGCGACGATTTATTGTCGTCGCACAAAAGTTTGTCGCCCGAAGTGACCTTGCGCGACGAATTGTTTTTCGTCGTGCAAAATTTGGTCACGCAAGACTTTGAGCGACGAAGTTTTGAGTTTCATCGCGCAAAGTGACTTTGTGCGACGAATAGTTTTTCGTCGCGCAAAATTTGGTCGCACCAGGGTTTTTTTTTACTAGTGTTATCTCCTTCAGACTCTGAGTCATCTTCAGAAGTGTTACCATCATCATAGGGGATTATGGAAGTGCTTGCTTCTTGAGACTCATAATCTGCTTCAGAGTAATCTTCAGAAGTACTTGCTTCTTCAGACTCATTATCTCCTTTAGAAGTGTTAACATCATGGGGGACTTTGAACGTGCTTGCTGCATCGAACTTCTTATTATTATTATTATGTCCTTGCACTACTACATTTTACACTTTGCGCGATGAAGAGAATTTCGTCGCGCAAAATACATTGTAGTCGCACAAATTTCAGCGCGACAGAAACTTTGTCGCGCAGAATCCATCGCGCAAAGATCGTGAAGAAAGACTTTGCGCGACCAAGTTTTTTCATTGGTCGTGCAAAGTTACTTTGCATGACGAAAAAATATTGGTCGCGCAAAGTTTTGCGCGACGAAAAACATTGGTCGCACAAAGGTTTGCGCAACGAAAAATATTTGTCGCGCAAAGTTTTGCGTAACGAAACACATTGGTCGCGCAAAGTTTTGCGCGACAAAAAACATTGGTCGCTCAAAGTCTTAAAAAAATTTATAAAAAATAAAAAATTCCCGCGTCCCATTTTTGGTACCCACCCAAATTTTTAGAGTTTTGCGCAACGAAATATTTTTGTGTTTAAAATTTTTTTAATTAAAATAAACTAATTTAATAGTTTGCGCTACGAAATATTTTGTCGCACAAGGTTTTTGACTTTTTGTTTTATTATTTCTTTAATATTAATTTTTTCAAATTTTAACTTTTTAAATTTAATTTAATTTTATGATTTTTTTAAATCACTTTAATTTAAATTGATATTAATTTAATTATATTAATTTTTTTGAATTTTTACTTTTTAAATTTAATTTAATTGTAAGATTTTTTTAACTTACTTTAATTTAAATTGACATATCCAAAATAAAATTACATATGAAAAATAGTGATCAAATTATCCAATAAATATGTATATAATATTCAAAATGTACACATAAATTAACAAAGTATAATAATAAAATCCTAATACAAGCGTATTGTGGTGGTAGTGGCGGATGATATGTTTTGATAGCTTCCTAATCCTCAACTTTAGCCATCAAAGTCTCGATGATTACCTACAAAAAAATAAATATGGTCAAATAACAACCAAAAAAAAAAAAAAAGGCATAATCTCCCCTAAAATTGTTATACCACAAATCCAACCCAAACTCCAATCTCTCCCCTTTACTCAACACCAAACCCCACACAAACTCAAAACTAACTCCAAAAACACATATTAATGAAAAATTTTAAAATTTGGAGAGAATATACCTTTTGGCAAGATTGAGAGTGAGTGAGAATGAGAGGGAGAAGTGAGTGTGAGAGAATTAGATAAGATAGTGATAGAGAGATGAGAGAGTGAGAGATAGTGAAAAGATAGATGAGAGAGTGAGTGAGAGTGAGAGATAGTGAAGAGGGAGATGAGAGATTAAGTGAGAGGAGTGAGTGTGAGAGAAAGGGTGGAATTTGGGGAGAGGGAAAGAGAGAGGAGAGGTAAGAGTAGAGAAAGACATTGAGAAAATGGTGGAGGAGTTATTTCGGTTTTAAAAATCGTATCACTTTGTGCGACGAAAAATATTGTTGGTCGCACAAAGTTTTGCACGACAAAAAATATTGGAATATTGGTCGCGCAAACTTTTGCGTGACGAAACATATTGATCGTGCAAAGTTTTGCGCGACAAATATAGGAATATTGGTCACGCAAAGTCTAAAAAAAATTTTAAAAAAAAAAATTCCCGCATCCATTTTTTGCGCGACGAAAAATACATATTGGTCGCACAAAGTTTAAAAAAATTATATAAAAAAATTCCCGCGTCCCATTTTTGGTACCCGCCCAAATTTTTGCGCGACGAAAAATATTGGTCGCGCAAAGTCTAAAGTTTTTTTTTTAATTTTAAAAACCCGCATCCCATTTTTGGTACTCGCCCAAATTTTTTGAGTTTTGCACGACGAACTGTTGGTCGCGCAAACTTTTGGGAGACGAAAAATTGGTTTGTAGCACAAATTTATAAAAATAATTGTTATGAACAATAAAAAAATTTAAAAAATTTATTTTATGATTTAAAATATAATTAAGGTGAAAGCTACTTAATAAATATATATACTATTCAATTTCTTAAGTGTTATACGTACAAAATAAATAAATTTAAAGCTACTTAATATATATATATACACACACACACCATTCAACGATCCAACCGTAAGACTTGTTTGTATATACTTCAAGATCCTATACCCCAAAAATCGTAAAAAACAAATATTCAGAGATCTAGTAACGGGACAAAACTTTTCGATGCTTATAAATGAAAAATCACGATTTAACGGTTATTTTAACTCCGATTTTGATGATTTTTTTATAACTACACTCCTTGACCCTATATGAATACAATGACTGAATTTGATCTTCAATTTAAAATATTTACACTAGTGGATACCACAAAATCTTATGTTATATTTAACGAAAGTATAAATAAACTCTTAATTGTTAGTGAATATATTGTTTTGATGGCATATGCATTCTACGAAACTCGTTTCAACGATCCAACCGTCAAACTTGTTTGTTTATACTTCGAGATCATATACGCCAAAAATCGAAAAAAAGAAACATTCATAGATCAAGTAACGGGACAAAACTTTTCGATGGTTATAAATGAAAAATCATGATTTAATGGTTATTTTAACTCTGATTTTGATGATTTTTTACAGCTACACTCCTTGACCCTATATGAATACAATGACTGAATTTGATCTTCAATTTAAAATATTTACACTAGTGGATACCACAAAATCTTATGTTATATTTAACGAAAGTATAAATAAACTCTTAATTGTTAGTGAATATATTGTTTTGGTGGCATACGCATTCTACGAAACTAGTTTCAACGATCCACCAACCGTCAAACTTGTTTGTTTATACTTCGAGATCATATAGGCCAAAAATCGGAAAAAAGAAACATTCATAGATCAAGTAACGGGACAAAACTTTTCGACGGTTATAAATGAAAAATCATGATTTAACGGTTATTTTAACTCCGATTTTGATGATTTTTTACAGCTACACTCCTTGACCCTATATGAATACAATGACTAGATTAATCTTCAATTTAAAATATTTACACTAGTGGATACCACAAAATCTTATGTTATATTTAACAAAAGTATAAATAAACTCTTAATTGTTAGTGAATATATTGTTTTGATGGCATACACACTCTACGAAACTAGTTTCAACGATCCAACCGTCAAACTTGTTTGTTTATACTTCGAGATCATATACGCCAAAAATTGAAAAAAATAAATATTCAGAGATCAAGTAACGGGACAAAACTTTTCGACGGTTATAAATGAAAAATCATGATTTAATGGTTATTTTAACTCCGATTTTGATGATTTTTTACAGCTACACTCCTTGACCCTATATGAATACAATGACTGAATTTGATCTTCAATTTAAAATATTTACACTAGTGGATACCACAAAATATTATGTTATATTTAACGAAAGTATAAATAAACTCTTAATTGTTAGTGAATATATTATTTTGATGGCATATGCATTCAACAAAACTAGTTTCAATGATCCAACCGTCAAACTTATTTTTTTATACTTCGAGATCATATACGCCAAAAATCGAAAAAAAATAAACATTCAGAGATCAAGTAATGGAACAAAAATTTTCGATGGTTATAATGAAAAATCACGATTTAACGGTTAATTTAACTTCGATTTTGATGATTTTTTACAGCTACACTCCTTGACCCTATATGAATACAATGAACTAATTCGATCGTCAATTTAAAATATATATTTTCTAACAAAAACCTGGTCCGAACAACAATAATATATTTTTCTAACAAAAATCCGATCCGATCTAAAATAAATTTAAAGTTACTTAGTAAATATATATACCGTTTAATTTCTTAAGTGTTATGCATACAAAATAAAAAAACAAAAATAAATTGGTTTAGGAGACGAAATGTTTGGATTACGTCATGCAAAGATTTTAAAAAATAATTATTTTATTTTATTTATTTTTATAAGGACTTTGCGCGACGAAGTTTACTATTTCGTCACGCAAAGTCACTTTGAGCGACAAATTATTTTTCGTCATGCAAAATTTGGTCACGCAAGACTTTGAGCGACGATGTATTGTCGTCGCACAAAAGTTTGTCGCGCGAAGTGACTTTGCGCGACGAATTATTTTTCGTCGCTCAAAATTTGGTCCCGCAAGACTTTGAGCGACGAAGTTTCGAGTTTCGTCGCGCAAAGTGACTTTGAGCGACGAATAGTTTTTCGTCGCGCAAGGGGTTTTTTTTACTAGTGTTGAGAGTAATCCTTAGCATTGTTATCAACACCAATTTCAGAAGCTCTAGATCGGGACGAGTCACCGATACTTTTTGCCGGGCAGTTTGGAAGGGCAAGAAAGTTGACTTGACAGTATGAGATTTCAATCTCAACCAAACCATCAAGTGGGTTTTTTTTTCCATGGTGCTCGGATGTTCACAACTTCAGCTGCACCCTCTATAAACTCGAAGCGAATTCATCTTACCTAAATTCAAGGGGAAAAAGCAAAATTAATCATCTTTTGATACAAATGTAAGAGAAGATGTAAAACTTATTCCTTGGTAGCACATTTGGAGGGCACTTAACTGTAAGTTCTATTTCACATGTAATCTATAAGCACTAACCTTGAGAAGCCATTAGAGCAAGCACAGCAACAGCAGCAAAAACACACGAACTGGCCTTGGTCTTCCTCTCTCTATGCACTCTAAATCTCTCCTATATGGGTAGGAATATGAGTGTTTTCTGTGCATGAGAGTGGGGACTAAAGCCTTAGTTTTATAGGTGAGAGCCTTGAGGTTCCTAGCCCATAAAGGAATCCTTAAAGCTTATCCTTATCACCTCATGAATCCATAGCCTAATATAATAGATATTCCACAAGTGAGATAGAGCTTCAACTCTATCAAACTTATCCGTGTATACCCAGCTTATCTCTCCCTTGTATCCCTGATCAAATTGGATTCCTAAATAGATGTGAACTGAAATAGAGTTCTTACATTAACAACATTCATGTAATGAGTCTGAAGAAGCAAAAGGGCAGTTTAAACATATGTCGAAGAGATATGACCTGATCAAGGCGACTGCAACGTTCACTCTTGAGAAAAACATGCTTGAAACCAATAATTTCACGGCGTCCGTCATCTATGAAAGATGGGGCCAGGTTAAGTCGATTTCAACCAAGAAAACTTTAATCGAAGGGTGTATAATATTGCATATATTACAATCACGGAACAGAAACATGATCCATGCATTTTACAAGGATAAAAATGAAGGTAAAACAAAGGTTGGCATGCTAAGACAACGAATGGACTTCGGTGCGATACACCGTATATATCCTTGAGGACAAGGCTCATCTTCTATAGGATAGCCTATAGGAGGGAGTAACGATAGGATTCGAAGGGCATTATTGTCTTTTGGTATAAGATTGAGTTGTCAAACTTATATTGGTTCTGTTATCAGTTTAGTTAAATCTGTTGTTAATTAATCAGTTTTACAGCTGTTTTAATATATTAATCAGTTTTCAAGCTTGTTGAAATTCAGACCTTTACTATTGCAACTGAGGTTAGGTTTCACTGTTACACACACAAAAACAAAAATAAAAAATAAAACATACACCAGTTGTTGACAAAATATCAATAAAGTTTCACTGTTACATTTGTTTCATTTGTTCAGTGCTCTAGATTGGCCTCAGGTATCTGAACGCTGTGCAATTTTTCCATCTCAATTTGGACCGGCAATTTGGAGTGATGGATACTCTTTGCTTCGCAATTTAGACCGGCAAGAATGTTGACTTGACCGTGGTAAGAGATTTCAATCTCAACCAATTCATCAGTAGGGATTTCAAACTCTTTTGCTCCATCATCAAAACTTATGCCCACAAGCACTCTTGCACCCTTTGTAAACTCGAAGCAAATTCCTCGTACCTTAATTTTTTTTTTTAAAGTAGATATAAGTTTAGTAATCCTCTCTTTGAAATGGATGCTGCAATCTGAACAAATATCAATTCAAGATGATGTATGACCTGATCAAGGAGAGGCCAGTTACTGCTCTTGTCCCAAAATCCAAGTCCGGAACCGATAACTTCGAGGCGTCCATTGTCTATGAAAGATAGGTTCGTGGGTGTCTGTAATTAACTCAATTTTAACATAGAAAATTTGAAGTAATTAATGGGTATACATGTATCGGGTGTTGCTATTTGGACAACATTATTACTCACCACCTCTTTAATATGGATGGATCCCACATACGGTGGTGGGGTATGTGGGATCCTCTTTTAAAGAGATGATCATTAATGTGGTCTTACAAATGCAGGGTCTTGTTATTTGGACCACATTTATTGATCACATTACTGACAACCTCTCTAATATAATAGGTCGCACATGCATTGGTGGGGTCACCTCTATTATAGGAATCAGCATCCACTGATTTGAAAAACATTTGTAAAGAAAAATCAAAGCTAATCCTAATAGAGAAAATTAATATAAAGGGTCCGAATCCCTATTAAAGAGGTGATCTAGTGAATAAATATGGTACAAATAATATTAAACCTGATTGCAAATGCCAATCGTAAAAACATTAACCAATGCATGCATATCTCACGAAAACAAAAACATGTGTAAACAAAGAAAAAGGAACCTCACTTTTCCATCTTCCATCGTATTTTTTGCCACCCAACGATCTTCTCTTGGACCAAAGATAGGCAAGTTAAGACAACAAATTGAATTTATTCTGTACATGTATACCAAGGAGACATAAAATTAGAGTACGTGTAAGTCTGCGCGCGTGCATGTGTGTGTGAATGGTGTATATATATATATATATATGCTTAAATGTAAAGTAATAAAAAAAAATAGCCAGTGAAGTGTATAACTCAGGTGGTTTTGCCGTTTCATTTCTACTCATACGGGTAGAAGTTCAAAATTCTCAAGCACCCAATGAATACGTGTAATAGGTTGTACTAAAAATAATAATCAAACCTAAAATCAAAAGTGATGATCATTATCTCTTCTTCTTTTTTCTGCTAGAAATATGAAAAACATGAATGTCACTTGTACTAAAGAAAAAAAAAAAAAAAAGATGTTTAACTTGCATACTAGTAGAGGTCTCATGTTCAAATGCTTATATAAAAAAAATTAATTATAAGAAGTGATGACTTGATAACAACATAAATTCCCGATGTACAGAGAGGATTACCCTTTTGGTGCATTTGACACTGACAGAATCAAGTTTTTATGAAAAATTATAAAGAAATAAAAACACACAACAGAAAAATGATATCATCTATAAGGGAGCAATAAAAGAAGTTGAGTGTAAATTCTACGATCATTATGTACCTTTCAGGAATGTGAAGCATTTCCCACTCACCAAGATGATTCAACACCTTTACTATTGCAACTGAGGTTAGGTCGAGTCTGTTAGGGAAAACAAAAGTATAAAGTACTAGAAGAAGAATATGTAGTTGCCTTATATATTCACAAATGTTCTCTGAGGTTTACGAAATTATCCCATTTGATATTTAACGAAATTACCCCGCGTATATAAAATTGGTCCCTATTGTGAGATTCCATAAAAATTCTGTTAAATTGATTATATGGCATGTATGTGGAGCCATGTGTCCAATAATAGCATGCCATGTGGATCTAAATAAAAAATATTTTGAAAATATTTAAAAAATAAAAATTCAATAAAACATAGATTTGGGATTTTTTTTGGTCAGTTTTTAAATTTTTTAATCATTTATGAGTCTGCCTTTTTTTTTTCCTTTAAAAAAAAAATTAAAACTTAATGACATGTTTTGAGATATACTTGTTAGTACTTGTTGGAATGTTTTCCAATTTGAGTACTTGATCAATTATTGTTTTAAATTTCGAATTGATAATGGTAAGATAATTCCTTCTATTTACATCAAAATTTCAGAATTTAATAATTTTATGGTTTGAAATTAATTTGTTCAAAGGGAAAGAATGTGTTTTTGCTTTCTATGGTTCTTGATCCTCTGTTTCAGAATTTAATAATTTTATGGTTTGTATACCACATTCTCATACCACCTTGTGTTGCACATGAAGTGGACAGCCACATCAATTAAAAAGTGTCAATAAATCGTAAAAGAAAAGAAAATGCTAAATTAATTTTAATTGATGTGGTTCTCCACCTCATCTGTCACATAAGTGGTATGGGAATGTGGTATACAAATGTGGTAACAGTAGCATTATTCTTTTAAAAAAAAACACAATCCTATCTTTCCACCCACCATTATTTCTAAAATACCCTTTAATTAT